>NW_019385151.1:105262-117489 GCF_000671375.1 Centruroides sculpturatus | reverse complement strand
ATATTAACTTAATTTATTGTAACTTTATTATAATTATATATATTTTTTCCGCCACGTAGCACCACGCTACGGAGATTTTACGCTAACTATCGTCTGTACAGTATGTAAATTAGGTACCGTAAGTCTACTACTGTACTGTAATTTTATACATTTCTTGTGAAAGAAACATTTCTTATTCAACAGCAATTAAAATTATTTATATTAATGATGTCTCCAAAGTTCAACGAAGTTTTCGCAGAAAAATAAGTTATTAGAAATCGGCTGCTGTTTGCTGAGCTGTTCCGCGATGAAAACAAGCTTGAGCAATGGCGATGTCAAATGGTGCACACTCAGTAAGTAATCCTATGATTTTTTGTTTATAGTGTAGTTTATACGGATTATTTCCAAAAAAATATACGTATTTTGGAAATGTTGAGTCGGATTAGTCTAAAATCAATTAATTTTATGGAAGAAAACCTTTGAATCAGCCGTAGTCCGTAAACTTCACACGTGTCGGGCTGTGATTGGAACGACTCGTAAGAAATCGGATTGATAAAGAATGGAACTTATCTATGATCTTATAGGGGGGTCAACCGTAATTACTGCCAAGCAGTAATTTAAATCCCAACTAAGAGTTTTATTTAAGACAAAAACTAGAAGAATGAATTGTTGATTACATTTAGATTATTTATAAACTTAAAGGCAATTATTGAAATAATCAGCTAATAAAGTTTTGTTTTTTCATTACTGTATATAAACAATATTTTAATCATTCTACAATTCTAACTTTTTAAAAGTTATGACATTAAAAAATTTAAAAAATGTATAATTACTCATTGTCTCAAAGTATATTTTACCAATGAATTCTTCAAATTGTAGTAGACTTTTCTGTCCAGAGGAATCTTGTTACTTCCAGTGGATCCCTGTTCATTGCAAGAAAATTTTGACCTTGTTTTCTTCTTTTATTAATGGGAGAATTGCTCGTCATGATCTTCTTCGGAACTTGAAAAGCAGAATTCTGAAGATGATCATGAAGAACAATTCTCCCATTAATAATAATAATAATAATTAAAAAAGAAAAAAAAAGTTAAAATCCCCCTGCAATGGACAGGGATCCACCAGAAGTAACTAGGAGACCTCTGGACAAAAAAAGTTGACTACAGTTTGAAGAATTTATTTGCAAATGGTGAGAATTATCTGAAGAGAATGAAAAAGCAATCTATTCTGCATCAAGTAAGTATATTTTATGTAATTAATTGTTGTTCTTACTTTTTTTTATGAACTTGAATGGGTCATGTGTATCTGTCTCAAAATTCTGTATCTTCATCTAGACTAGCAATTCCCAACTGGGGGTAGGTGCTTGGTGTTTTAGGGGTACGCAAAACAAATTAATAATGTTGGATGTACTATAAAAATATTCAGATTCTGCATTGAGATCTTTTGGTGACATCATAGGACAATGCTTACTTTTAAATATCATATTTTTATTATATTTATCTGTACCCTTCCTCCAATGCTTTTCAATTTAAAAAAATGTTTTTTTACATGTAATCATACAGCGCTGTATAATTAATCGACCAAGACGTCACTGTTTGACTAACATGCAAAATGAAACTTAAGACAAAAAGCCTGCAGTTCCATAAGAAAAACTGGATACAGTCTGCTGGAAGCTACTAAGTTCACCTGTAGTCCACATCCAGAAAAGGTTGCTCACTGCTGATCTAGATCTACATTATATTAATTTAAGGTTCAAAATGATTTTGAACTTTCTCTACTGTATTTCTAGAAAATTACATCATGATCATTGCTATTTGAATAATTCACATAACAATTACACTTTATGTGAGATTAGCCGGGGGTACTCTTCCACTAAGATTGTTAGTACCACTTAATCAGCGCAGATTGGAAACAATCTGTTCTCGGAGTTTCAGATCGAGAGATCTGATCTCTAATCTTTTTCTAGGAGGACTATTAATATTTAAACCGATCTGAACTGTGAAGTCCTGATCTATGTCAGGATTCCTGGACACAGGTTAATCAAATTTAGATACGCGAATTAACACGCAAGTTGAGATAATATTGATGTGATTCAGACAAAGATGAGACATTTCTTTAAACAAATAATAAAAGATTTAATAAAATAAAAGTAAATAAAATTACACAAATGGAATTATTCAAAAATATAATTAACGAATAAGACAATAGATGAATTAAAATATACGTGCGAGGCTCTGGACAAGTCCGAACCCTCACTAAAATTCGCGTTAAAATAATTGTTTTAGAAAGAAAATAATATAGTAGTTAGAAATAAATTTTTATTTTATGAAAACGCGACGCTAACTTTTAAACAATAGAAGAATGTAAGTCCATCGACCATCTCCGGTTGGAGATCGAATTAAACTTCAATTTTGACCTCTCCCGCGCCCCCGAAAGGTTTCGAATTGTCATCAGGTGACGAGGAGAGACCAATCGGAAAGGGGGAATCTGAGAGAAAACGGATAAAACCCCGGAAATTCAAGGATGCGACGGCTTCTTCTCCCGAAAGTTCCAAGTGACGGATCTGTTGTTGTGTGTGTGTGTCTCGCACCCATCTTCGTCTCCATCTCCCGACCTTGGATCGACATCTTTCCATCAACGGAAGTTGACCGCATTGTCCCGGAGTCGTCGAGACGTGATGGAATGGTTCATTCGCAAACAAGGGACACTCCTTCAAAATGGGACTATCTTGAAAAGGAGAGGAAGACCCAGAGGCCGCAGCCGCCGCAGAACTTCCAAGATCGCGGAAATCTTGTAAGCTTCTTTCGTGTTTAATAAACAGTTGTGTTGTTTGTAAATGAAGCATCTATCTCTGACTCAACTGCTTCCACATGTCGTTGATTGTTACCGCTCAGCAATCCAAACGGCAAGGAAGACGATGACAATATGTATCACATATTATCGTTCGTCGACTTTTTTAAATTTCTCTCCCCCCTCGGCCATACGCTTCGAGAGAGAGAGAGCTCACAAATTCATTTATAATCATACTACCTCAAAATTTACTTTGTCTTTATGTTCATCTGTATTCGATGATCCTACTTCGTTGCATGGAGAGGTCTTGATTTGGCACAAGATTAAAAGTTCTTCTTTTATCTTCCATTCTGGCATTATCTTCCATTATCTTCCATTCTTTGATCTTGTGCCATTCTGGCACAAGATCAAAAGTTCTTCCATTAACTCATGATTATACTCGATTGGATATGACTAAGGACTTTGTGGAGCAAATATGGACTACGTTGGTCTTCTCTGAAATCCTTTTCGTACTCCTAACCAAGGGCGTTAGCCTTAGGGAGCGAAAATGGAATACCTCCTTTTCCTATAAGATTTTTGGACGTACTCCTCGAATCATCGAGATCTTTGACTATATCTCATGATTTGTGACCAATCAGCACATTCGTATTCTCTCACGTGAACGGATGAAAAGGGGAAATTATTGAGGGGTCGGCAATTCCCAGTTTGGTGAGATTTGTGATAGATAAGTGGAAAACAAAGGATGTCTGCTTCGGTTAAAGAAAGTGGCTCTTTTTTATCAGTTTTCCCACGTTAGAAAAACAATATTTTCACACCAAAATGAAATATTTTACTTTATAATTTTAACGTTATATTTAAATTGTTAATTAGACCCAGGGGCTATTCGGATCTCACATTTACTAACCTTTAATAAGCAGTCTATTTTATTAACATAATCTAATGTTTTCGGTCAATTAATTGACCTTCATCAGAATCGAACAATTTTTGATTTATGACGAACGAAACCGATTATAGAACATTTTTAACTTTAAAAGTTTTCTCAATGCCACTATTAAAGGTTGATAAAGTGTAGTTATTTTGAAAGTGAAGTTTGAGAAAAGTCACATAACAATGTAAAATCAACTACAGTTTGCAAATTTACAGGGGTGCAGAATATATGTCTGATCATGCAAATGAGGTTTGGGAAAATTTGCAGTAGAAAAATATTACAGTAAGTATAAAAAAAAAGAGTAGAGTCTTAACTTGTAATAACTGTATTTAACTTGATTTTCCAAATTATTACTATAATAGCAGTTGTCTCTGTGTGAATTCCTTATAACTCCTGTAATTTTTGTCCAATCCAGATGAAATTTTGATTATATTCATTTTATGTTCTGATGGAAAGTATAAGCTAATTATTTTGTGAAAATATTGGCTATAGAATAAATGTTTTATTGATTTTGGATCAGTGATCACACTATTGTTGCTGTGATATTATTGACCACATAACATTCATGCTCAATGAGGGAATTTCCCCTAAGTTACATTTTAAAATATTTTGGCAAATGGTGTATTTTAGACTTACTTCATTAAATTTAAAATTTAAACATAAAAATGATAGCCGCATTGGGTCACTACTTTTTATTTTTAAGAAATAATCTTTCTATAGTGACAACATGACATTCTATTATCCAATCAGAAGTAACAACCTATTGAGCCCATTATTTAGAAAGTGTTATCACTCATCTAATACTGGTACTGGTACATACAATAATCAATGTACTGGTACATACAATTCATCCTATTTTTTTTATCTATGTGGAATTAAAAAGACACTATTTTGTAAAAAAAAAAAAAAGCCTAGGGAAAAGCACAAGAGTAAAATTGGTCAACTCTATGTTGCTTTATCCTGTTCAAGAAACCAAAACAATATTAAGGTGTCTATTACTAAAGGAAAACAGCAAGGAAACCTTTTAAAAGACAATAGTGTGTTTACTCAGAATGTAGAGTATAAAAAAATTTTATAAAGAAAGATTTTAATATTTCTTTTAATATAAAGACCATTAACTGTTTGTATGTGCATAAGTGAATTCTCTAATACTCCTATTTTTATCCACTCAAGGTAAAATTTTGTTTTGTTATTCATGTTCCAAACCCACCATTGGCCAAGCAGTTTCATTCCCTGAACACTAGTAGTTCGGTCATGGGTCGCGCCTTGCCAAGAAAGGCTGGCCATGTGGAGTTTTCTGGGTTTTTTCCAAATAATTCATGCCTAAATAGGGGCCAGTTATCCTTAAACGACCGCTCAGAAGGCACCCCCACTAGGCAGATCACCAAAGGCATTGCTTTACGTAACAAAACTAACAACTCTATATTACAACAGATAATATAAACTACTTTATTTGTAGGAATACAGTAATACCTCGACTTACGTGAACCCGGAGTTACGCGATTTTCAAATCTTGTCGATTCGTCTTTTGTTTTAGCGCCATGCAACTCTTGATTACTCACTCCCCCAACACTATTGTTCAGCTTACATGTTCGGACGTGTCGTGCGGAATCGACACATAGCTACAATTTATTTTGTGTTATTTATTTCTGTGTTCGTTATATCTATGGAGACTCAAGAGACTCTATGTGATGATTTCTTGTAACCGTGAACGAATCAAAAGACGAGATAAGATTAACGAGAACATTTATTATTACATACATCTGACTTGAATTTTACATAAATTGCAAAATTATACCCCGACTTACGCGGTTATCGCTCGGTCCCACCTATCGCATAAGTTCGGGGTATTACTGTATTAGCAAATTTTCTTGAAATAAGCACTCTTCTCAATTCTTCAATCTCTACTTTCTCATAAAAAGTATTCCATCATAAATATAAACAAAACACCAAACTCTTGCTGAGCTTATTATTACTTTAATTTCAAACGTTTTCAGCCCAATTTCAATAGGCCATCTTCACGAACTATTCGAATACAACTTTCGAATAACTTTTAAATTTAAACTTTTAACATAAACTGTAACTATTAACTATTTAACATATTTNAGAAATAGTGTGAACTAAATATTACCACATAGAGACAGTCAATAAAAAATACAGTATTTTCATATGGAAGTTTATATAAATTTGTAGTAACAGGGAGCCAGTAGAGTAAGTAGGGGATCTACCAAAAATTAATAGATAAAATCCCACAATAATGAAAAAAAAAAACAAGATTTATTTTAATTTTAATTCACTATTTAATTTTAGTTATTCTTAGCATCACTACGAACAAAAATATTTACTATAGTTGCGTATCGCTGTCACGTCTCTACCTTGTGATGGGGGCTTGATGATTTGTGCTGTGGTGTTTTGGTGGGTTTTCTCATCTGAATGCCATGGCTGGATCCAACTATGAGGCAAACCTGTCAATGCCAAGACAGAAGGCATCATGCCAAGGGCTGGAAGGTATTATACCTGGGCAGTACAATCGGTGCCATAAATGACTCCCTTGAGATACCAGGCAACACCCCATTTGTAATCGAACCTGTTTACATTGGGAGCTCTGCAAACGTTGACCATATATATCTTCTATGTTATAATCCACACATTTGCAAATCACACCTAAATTCAAAATTTCCAGCAAACAAAAGTTAAAAATACATACTGAACACTTTCAGCCACTAAATTTATCGACCTTCCTCAGGAAATACAAACTGGAAAAACCATTCTATAAATAGAACATAGCTGCCTTTTAATATTACAATCAATTTTATTATTGGATTAATATCACCATAAACTGGAATATTACAGTTCCAGTTTATGGTGAGGTTGTAATCCACACATGAATTTTCTCTCTAAAATAGCATGTGAGATGGTGTCTGTTGGAGAACTTCCAACAAATTTAAGGTTAGCAGCTTTCGGGCTTAGCAGGCCCACTGCTACTGTGTTGTGGACTGCTTCAGGGCTTAATATTACACTTGCTGCTGCTGACTCACAGGACACTCCATCATAATATGCTGTCCCACTAAGGATAAATCATTACATTAAGATTTATCCAAATTAACCTCCAACACTGCAGGCAGCTTTTGAATTGATGAGTCACTGTGTAGTGAAGGGAAAAATCAATGTAG
The DNA here is from genome assembly GCF_000671375.1 of Centruroides sculpturatus. Taxonomy (NCBI): domain Eukaryota; kingdom Metazoa; phylum Arthropoda; class Arachnida; order Scorpiones; family Buthidae; genus Centruroides; species Centruroides sculpturatus. The sequence continues at coordinate 110,622 of NW_019385151.1, read as the reverse complement.
CCCTGAAACAGAATTCATGTTTCAGAGTCAGGTTAGAGGCTTGTCTAACTTTGGTGGTACTGTTTATTACCACTCATTCAATACTCATTCAACTTGCATTTTTGTTATTAAACAGATTCCTGTATTTTCCAACACAGGTCTCTTGTGGCAATGCACAAAACGCCCCTATGATTTGGCACCACGGGACCGAAGGGTTGACATCGCATCGGCGAAGACTGCAATGACAAGTTTGTCAGAACTGACACTACCGTGTCTTTAAGGTAGACACAGAAACCTAAATGGCTGCAATTTCTGTCTTTGCAAGTGGTTGCGTTTATAGGCACTTAGATCCGACACAAGAGATGGCACAAATTGAGGAAGTGCACCAAACACAAATTAAACAATAACACTTTCCATTTATTAAGCTAATTACACAAAAGATTAATATTTAAAGTAAAGGTTGCATTTATGATTTAACCAATTTAACAAATTTGCATTCTATGTTGAAAGAGAGAGTTTACATACAAGGTTCTATAGATACCTGGTAAGGATATATTACCAGGTATTTATAGATCTATAGGTATCTCAGTATCTATAGGTATCTCAGATAGATCTTTTCTATCTGAGATGAATCCTAGGACTATTGGTGTTCACTTAAATGGAGTTCTCTTGGCTGGAAGGAGTTCTTTCAAAGGAGTCAATTTAAAAGAGTTCTCTTTGAAGTAGTCATTGTAAAGGAGTTCACTTATTCAAGTTCAAGGTGTTCACTCTAGATAGAGGAGGATCCTGGAGGTATCCGAACGAGAGACAACTTGGTGAGGATGAACTTCTGGCGACAACAAACAAAACAAACTTTTTCAGATGAACAACTGAACTCTCCTGGATGAACAAACTCTTTGTGTCATCAGTCATTACTTTTTATTAGGGGTCCTCCCTCTTTTCTCCCTTGCCCTTTTTGACAATGTTGCAGTGCCTATGTCCAATAACAGTTTTTTTTTGTTGCCAAGTTCCTAGTGACATATTCAATGTCTCATCTTGAAAGGGAAGTGACTCCACAGAGGGATAAAATCATATCCTCTACACTTTTTACAATCGTGGAAAAAATTATAGCAAGTTTTAATTAATTTTTCACCCAAAAAAATTTGATTTTTTTTCTTTTCCAATCTCTCACACTCTGGACAAGAGATCTAGTTGTTGCTGTATGCACAATAGTTAATGTTAAAGGCATTAAGGAGCTTTTAGTCTCCTCTGTCTATCTCCCTTATGATTCAACTAAACCTCTCCCTTCTGAAGAGGTCAGATTTGTGGCAGAGTTTTCTGCCATTCACCCCTCCATCTTCTAATTGACTGTGATACAAATGTGAGAGCCGAACTTGGTAAAATGGTTTGTTTAAATTTTGTTGTTGTAAAATAAATTATTGTTTTATTTTTAAGTTAGAAAGAGATAAACAAACACTAGACATTTTAAAGGATAATTAAATTGTTTTCCCACGGATTTATTTCCTGGTTGAAGATGATACATCGAATGTGTCAACCAGAATGTATGAAAAGCAAAAGAAAACTAACCATTGGACGATAGTGAACAAAAGTCCTAATAAGGCAGTGGGAAAAACCCAACGATAGCCCCTTTATAAAAAGGAGGGGTCAATGCGTCAAGGAAAGTCTCCAGTTTTGAGTGAACTGTGTATGTGTGTGGATTAATAGCCGCTGCCCTTGGATGTCCTAATTGCCGCCGTCTGGGAAGACCACCGCCTAAAGGAACATCATTGTTGTTCTGAAGGACTTTGTGCCATCTCGAGACTCAGGACTAAATTTCCAACTATTCTACAACTTATATCAATGTATTTATCCTCACATAAAATAATTGTAAACTCTCTCTCTCATTAGTACTTGTTATTAGGATAATAATAATAGCTATGTCAATTGTAATACAAATGATTTGTATATAGTTTAAATCAAATAATAAACGGGCATTATGTATATAAAGATAATCTACAAAGTGTAATTCCTCTGGTTCTCTCCTTCCAACTCCAACCCGGAACCCAAATTTTACGTTACGCGATCGTTTGCGTAACGTAAAATTACGGCCAATCTGGTTTCTGTGTCTATCCACAAAACACATTGGTATCATCCTGACAGGACACTAAAGAGGTGCCGACCCTGCGGTCACACAAGTGCACACAATAGTGTTTGGGGATGTAAGAATAACAATTCCACATGTTATCATTATCTTCTCAACTTTTTGGTGGGTAATAGACCTATTATATGCCTAAATCAAGGCATCAACCCACTTAAGTCACTTCCAGACATGGAAATTCTAGACTTCACTGTAGCTTCCTCTGTTTTAGTTTAGACAGCAGAGCCAATTGGAATGTCTTTTCAGACAAGTCTGATTGTTGAAAGTTGGTGTGACCATGGGAAGTTCCCTGAAAGGGAACTTATGTAAATTAGTGGTGAGGGCACCAGAAGCCAAAAAACTCCAAGAATTTTTGGCCTGATATCTTGCTGTACACCCAGTATGTCAATGATATCCTAATTTTATAGTTGTTGAAACCAGATATAAACAAGCTGTTACAGGAATTCAACAACTCATAAAGTTTGACTTCAAATATAATACATCTCAAAGCACAATGATAACCGAATAAACCAAGAAACACCTAAATAATTGGCTATAATATGGCTATAATTAAATAATGAATACAAATGAATTTGGTATAGAGGTAAGCGTTAGATGCCATCTCTTATCTAAATTAATACAGTGGGTGATCGGTTAACGAACATAATCCATTCCAAGACTTTGTTTGCTATCCAAATTATTCGTTAACTGATTATCAATTTACCATAGGTTTCTATGGGAATTTGATTAATTCGTTCCGGAGACCCCCAAAAAATAAAAAATATATACTTTCTTACTACGTTTATTCATATGTAATAATAAAAATACATATATACATGGTCTTGCATTTTTATAAGTCATGTTTTTTTCCATTTGTGGGGGTTAAAGAATCTGTCCAATGTCGATTGCTTTTCTGTCTTCTTCATGATTTTTCAGAAGTAATTAATAGCATTGTAATTGTAGCGATCCCTACGCCTATTAATCTCAACCTGGTTTGGATGCTATTTAAGACCGTTGTTCTGACATCCTCCCGCTTCTTCAAAAAATCTTTAATAGCAGATATCGGCATAAATCCGCATTTTCAGAAGAAAATGTAAAAGAATTGTTTCTGTCAGAAATATAAAAGGCTGGAATTACAAAGGAGAGTTTCAAAGTTCCGGAGAATACTATCCCATCAGTATATACAGGGTAGAACATCGATGTCGACGTCTCCTGCGCTCTGAAAAGTTTCGAATTGTTGCCTGAAGACAAAGGAAGACCAATTGGTATTCGTTATTTTACGTCGCTTCTTCTTGTGTTTGTTCAGTGAAGTGTTCGTTATCCGAACATGTGTTCGTTGTCCGATCATAAACATCTTTCGCGAAAGTGTTCATTATCTGATTTGTTCGTTAACCGATCACCCACTGTACTTATAATTTTAATAATTTAATAAATAATTTAGAACAGTCTGGAAGAAAATAACTGACCTGCCCCAGTTTATTAGTTTGACTTTAAAGCCAGACTAACATGGCAGAATCAAAACCCATTTCCTAGACATCAATATTGAGTTCAAAAATGGGATGTAAATAAAAGTGTTTATTACAATCCCACTTACCAACCACTTCATTCCTGCAATTTTTAATAAACCATAAGCATAAAAATAGTCATGTTCAAGGCATTAGTGAAACAAGCATATACACACTGCTCAAGCACCAAAGATACAATGAATGAACTGTAGCACATAGAAGATTTTGCAATCAAATACTGGTACAATAAAAAATGTATTCATAGCGTAGCATAAAAATTAGTGTTGTAACGAATAGTATATTCGGCCTCAGGACGAATACCGAATATTCGGCCAAGAGCATGGCCGAATAGCTGAATATTCGGCCAAACTATTCGGCTCGATTAACGCACGTACAAAAATTGGCGCGCAAACCGCATTATGGCAAGGATCCTGCTCTCTATTGGCCTGCTGTCACTACGCTTTGCCAATCGTGTTAATTTTTGGAAGTTGTAGCGGACAGACAAGAGTGTCATGGAAGTATGTGATAAATGATGATATCAAGTGTGGATAACAATGAAATGATCTACACGTGTAAATAACAGAAAAAGAACAGAGAAGGACCGCAAAGTGAAAATAAATATGAAATTGAGTTGATAACATAATCGAACAAGTCGAGGCAGCTTATTGGCACGAAATTCGCAGCCATCAATGCCAAACAATTCTTGTTATAGACTTCGGAAAGCTAAATGCTTGTAATGAAAGTCACTTAGCGTGCACGGGTGAAAGCCTGGGGCTGTTCGGGCTATCAGGCTGTCTCAAATCTGTGAAATCATAACTGTGACTTATACCGACGTCCTATCTGTCTCTTTTCTCCGTTATCACCAGGCTGAGTCAAGTAATTGTAAAATGGGAACTCTACGACGGAAAAGTGACGAATCGAAAGTATCGTGAGCGCATATTATGATGTGTGCATAGGCATACATGGATTAGAGCGATAGAGGAAAGAAAAAGGGAAGAGCAAAGACGAGTGCTTAAAAAGAAGGATAGGCAGGGTCAGACCCTCAGATTTGCGAGGATTCTCCAACGATAGACGTGTACATGTGCTGATCTTTGTAATTATAAATTGTGAATACATGTGACTAATATTTATATTATTTTCTTTTTTATTTTGTGCATGTTACAAGTTATAAATAAATATAAACAAACAACACTAACTCGATAACACTAAATCTAAATACCAAAACGATTAATTTGCTGTGTTTTTGTTATTTATTACTCCTGTTTTTAGGTACAGGTAACCCCCATATAACACGGCACTTCTATAGCACAGATTCGCTCTAACATGGTTCGAGAATTGGTACCATCCCCCGTATAACACGGTACTTTTATAGCACGGATTCATTCTGACACGGTTCGAGAATTGGGTAAAACCCTCGTACAACAGGAAATGTAATAAATTTTTACGTACTTAACTAATAATAGTTCATGAAATTAAAATTATTATTTTCGTGAACTATTAGTACTTCAGTGTGTAAATTTTCTTTTCTCGTCTCCATACACATAGCCCTTCGCAAAAATTGTTTCAATTTTGCCAGATCTCGACGCTTCTGCTTCTGTGTTGCCAGATGTTTTTCCCTTATTTTCCATAAGTGCTTAGCACCATATAAGGAAATTTATAAAGATCTTTTAACTAGAAGCAAGCAATCTAAAATTACATACACTTTTTAAAAGGTAAAGCATGGATCTGAAGATAATGCAGAAAAATGCTCAGAGGATAAG
>NW_019385151.1:30522-103019 GCF_000671375.1 Centruroides sculpturatus | reverse complement strand
AGATATTTACTTACTCTTTAAGAAAAACGTTGATTGTAAAGATTTTAAACCTTTAAAAATCTCAAAAAACGGCAGAGCACAAATCACATATGCTAACTAGAGCTTTCTGTACAATTTACAGTGCCTCTCAAACCCAAGAAAGTTTAAATTAAAATTAAACAAAAAATATCTCACATAAAATTAATAATTAGGTATATTGTTGCTTACACTTATCTGGTTTTTTTTTTCAATGTCCCTTTAGCCCTTTTAAATATCTATAAACACAATATTCTCTACATAAAAATTTCTAGTATGAATTTTTCATATACAGAATTACCGGTAAATTTTTGAAATTTACCGATAATGATCTATTGGTTTGAGCCAACATGCATAAGTTGTCTGTCGAATCTTGAGGTAGTGATATGAATCTTGTGAATTGGGATAGTATATGTCCCAGGGACTTTATTTGTATCTATTTTTCTTGGGTATTAGTTAATAATTTGTGTGCTGCTGTTCCACATCTGTATTAGGGATTGTATACTGGTTTACCGATTTATCAGTTAACCGATAAATCGGTAAACCAGTATACAATCCCTAATACAGATGTGGAACAGCAGCACACAAATTATTAACTAATACCCAAGAAAAATAGATACAAATAAAGTCCCTGGGACATATACTATCCCAATTCACAAGATTCATATCACTACCTCAAGATTCGGCAGACAACTTATGCATGTTGGCTCAAACCAATAGATCATTAGCACAAAGAAGCATGAAAACATTGATATACATAATATTATTACAGTATGTTTACCACTTTTGCCCAGTATGCCAGTGAATCCAGGGTATCAGCAGATTTCAATGGAACCAACTAAATAAACAGAAATCGTGAACAGCAGAGTTGCTAGAAATTTTTAAACTAATTTTGAAAGAACAATGCATCAATAGTAGCGACAATGCAAGTAATTATCTGAGAAATATCCAACAGAAATTATACCTACTAAAATACGAGGGCAATTTTTTTCCAATCTCCAATGGATCATAAAAGAAAGACAAGTGTAAATAACAAAATGAATTTATTATCGAAAGTTAGGTACAAACATGGTTACTTTTTGACATAATCACCGTAAAGATTTGTCATATCTGTGGACAAGATTTTCTGTCCCTTTATCATAGAATGTTGCCGTCAGTGATTGAGATGATCCTTAATGCTGTTTTGAAGATTGTCATTACTCTTGAACTTCTGCCCTCCTAACCACTTTTTAGTTCAGGAAAGAGGTGGAAGTTGTTTGGCGTTAAATTGGCATTGTACGCCAAGTGTTTAAAAAGTTTCAAGTTAGGTGGAAGTCGAAAGGTGAAAGTCTTCACATCTTTAATCTGTGAAGACTTCCACCTCTTTCCTGAATTGAAAACTTGGCTAGCAAGGCAGAGGTTTGAGACCAATGACTATCTTCAAAATGTTAAGGACCATCTCAATCACTGACGGCAATATTCTATGAAGAGTGGATTTCAAAGCTCACCCACAGATAAACAAATGCCTCAATCCTCACAGTGATTATGTTGAAAAGTAACCATGTTTGTACTTAATTGTAGTACATACAGCTCAAAATTATCTTCTAATGTTTAAATGTTTCGATATTTTAAAATAACTTTAATCACACTGTTTGAAGTATTCCATATTCAAATTGTATTGGTAAAAAGTCTAATAAAAAGCCATGGTCAAGAAAACCATGATTATGGTCAAAAACATTAGTTTAATTAAAATTAATTGTTATTAGGATATAATAAGATTCTTGTGTGTTGTTTGTTTATACCTAACTTTTGGTAATAAATTAATTTTGTTATTTACACTTGTCTTTTTTTCTATGGACCATCGGAGGTTACAAAAAAGAGCAGCCTACGTAATAATGAAAAACAAGCATTTGACAATTTTTAAATCATCATTTTCAAGTTAAAGCCAGTTAAATGTCAATGTGAAAATTCAAACTTTACTTTAAAATGCAAGGAGCAATCATATCATTGGTTGGAAAACACCAATGTAAAAAATGATGATTATTTTTTGAATAATAAGATCTAATTTATCTTCAAAAATAGATCTCCATGCTTTGGAGAATGTATCTGCCTCCCTAAATTTACAGCCTCGTCCCAAAAATTAGCTTTGACAAACATCTTTCTAAGGTATACCAACAAATTGCAAGAACAAACCAACTTAGTATCTTCTATATGAGAAACCCAACTGTATTCTCTTTATTACGAAATGCCAAGGACCCTCTCAACACACACTATTCATCATGGGGTATATTCTATCCCCATTATAGACAACAGATTCAACAAGAAGTGGGATCTACATAAAAGCAATGGCTTGATCTCTCTACAAGCTTATCAAGGAGTATCATTATTCTATACAAAAGGGTCCCTTACCACCACATTAGCAATATTTGCATCTGAAATGATATAAGAGTACTTTTCTTATTACAAGATTAATACATCCTAGTAGGAACTGGACTTATCTAAAACATCCAGAGATTCTCAAAATTTACAAAGCTAATTTTCAAGACAAGGTCATAAATTATAGGGGAGGCAGATACATTCTCCAGAGCATGGAGATCAGTTTTTAAAGAAAGACTATAAATTAGTTCTTATTACTTAAAAAATATATGTAGCACCACTATGTGTTTATTTATTGACTATTTAACTCATTATTATTTATGTACTTTATTTTAATCCATTCATTTTTGATGTTTTACTTTACATTTAATTGTATTTTGTATTAATGTATAATTTTGTAAACTATACATGTATAATTTAAATTTCCATGCACAGATGGGACAAATAATTTTGAAAAAACATTAGTTGATGTTCAGAAGCTTTTTCTTGAATTCAATGTCTTGTTCTCCAGAAGCTCTAATAATGATTCTGTCTGAAGAAGACAGTTTTAGACTGTTGAAAGTGCTTGCAAAATAAATGATTCGGCAAGCGAGCATTCTTGTCGTTGTCCCTATATACTTCTCAATTGTCCCCGTTACTGGATTTTCCAGTTGCACTGCGTATATTCCCGATTTTTCTAAAACGTCGACTTTATCCTGATCATTGCATATACTCCTGCGTAGGTTGGGTAAGGGAGTTAAAGGAAGAGTAAAGCTATATCGCCGGAAAATACGGCTAATAAGTATGGACGGTGCTCCTAGGTACAACAGCGCTGATTGTACTCTAGACATTTCTTTTTTGTTACGTAGTGTGGTAAACGGGAAAAGGGAATCTTTTACCCTACGTAGTACATGTGTAAATTTGGCACTTGTGAATCCTGCATGATGTACTGCCGTTCTTACGATTTCCAATTCGACTTTTATTAGAGCTTGCAATGAGGGAAGTAGCATCGCTCTTCTGATGAGAGCCGCTATGGTGGACAAGTATATAGGGAAGCATATAGGGGCAACGACAAGAATGCTCGTTTGCCGTATCGCAGAACATCAGGACGATATAAAAAAAATAAATGATTTTTTTCGTAACACCGCCAGATAGTGATATACATGTTTCATTTTATATTAATATTTGGCATGTGTAGCTGTATAAACCTTTTTTAATAAACAACTTATTTTTACTTCTTGTGAAATAATTTTTTACGTAACTTGTAGTTGAGAATTATTTCACTGGATCACCATCTTACACTTTTAAAACATTAAAAATAAAAAAACTGACATTCTCTTACCTTGTAGGTAAGTACAAGCCAGTACAAAAGCTGCCAAAAATTTCCACCTGAAAAAGTAAAAAATAATAATTAGTTAATTTTAAGAAATAATTTTATCATCAATCAGTATTGATTAAGTCATAATTTTCAAATAAATTAAGTATGATTCAGAAAGATGGAATGATGTAATAAAATACAGTAGTAAAAAAGAATGAACACAAAGGGAATCAAATATTAAATAATTAATAATTAGAACATTTCAAAAATTTTATAAAGTCTAAGAATAAGCTTTGTTAATTATACTCCTAATGATAAATTTTTGTTAATTCAGGTCAGGCCATAAGTTCATGCATATTTTTATCTACAAAAAAAGCAACAAAAAATTTTAATTATATTTTATTTCAATCTATAATGTATTCACCATTATTTTATACAATTTCTTGCCATCTTGATGGTAGCTTTTTAATCCCGTCTTCGTAAAATGGCCTTTTTTACATTGTTCTCATCCTCAAAAGTTTTCCCTTTAAAAAATTCTGCAAACTGCGAAAAAGATGATAATCACTGGGAGCAATATCTGGCGAATATGGTGGATGAGATAAAATTTCCCAGTTGAAGCTTTTGGGTTTCTCTACAGTTATTTTTGCAGCATGTGGTCTGGCATTGTCATGTTGCAAGAGAACCTGCTTTCTGTTCACTAATGACCATCAATTTTTTTTTCAATTTTTCATTTAAATGCTCTAATTGATGACAATACATTTGAGCTATAATTGTTTGATTAGGTTCTAACAGCTCAAAGTGAATTACACTTGACATATCCCACCAAACAGACAAAAGAATTTTTTTTGGATACAACCCACCTTTTGCAGTCGGTTTTGGCTGCTTGTTGCGATCTGTCCATTGTCTTTTTCTCGTCACATTATTATAGAGGATCCATTTTTCATCTCCAGTAACCAGCCAACCAAGAAAAGGTTCTAAAGTAATGCGGGATAAAAGAGACGTGCAAATGTTTACACATTGTTGTCGATTAGCTATTGACAGTTCATGTGGTATCCATTTTCCTAGTTTTGAAACTTTTCTGATTTGTTGTAGATGTCTATGAACAGTTCCATGAGATGAATTTAAACGTTTTGCAATTTCATCAACTGTTAAAGATGGTTCTGCTTCAACTAGTGCAGAGAGAGCATCATCATCAAAGTCAACAAATCGTCCAGTACAAGCCTTATCCTCCACACTAAAATCATTATTTCTAAATCTTTCAAACCACTTCTGCGCAGTCCTTACACTAATCACAGTTTGATTATGAACAGTATTTAATTTTTTGGTTGCATTTGTAGCATTCTCACCACTTAAAAATAAAAAGTATAAAACATGTCTCTTATATTCATCTGTTACTTCCATTTTAACGAAAATAAACAACTGAAATGTTCCCAATTCGGAACAGTATTATATGAATGAGATCCAATTTAACACTTCAGTGTAAAAAGTATCACATTAGTACAAAAGTATGACAATTTTAACAGCAAAACACGATTTTTCTCAAGGTCATAAAATACGCATGAACTTATGGACTGACCTGATAAAAGGTTTTCTATTAGCTAGTGACGATCATCTCCCGGAGGGATAGGTTAAGTTTTGTGGACAAGCCACGAGGCTGCAGCTCCCCATAGGCTTAAACTGTGATCATTCCATCATGTGATTCATTGATGTCACAACTGACCATAAATTAGAATTATGCACTAAGACTAGGATAGGAGTTACTTATTTTATTTAGCACGAAGACACTTTATTTAGCGAGAGCAGAAAGTCAACTGGCAAATAGATCAGCAGAGGTAAAAGGGCTGTCAGTGCAGTGTAGAGAGGGGGTGTAGCACATGCTGCACTGAACGGCAACATCACTCTTGCTGCCAAGTGATAGCGCATGTAGCAAAGAGGCAATGCCGACAACATAGATTTTTGCACCATTATTTAGAAAGTTAATTGAGTATTTGCAGATCTGCAGTGCTGGATCCAGCAATTGCAATCCGTAATCAATTGGTGTCAAACAGTTTGGCTCAAAATATAAGATATTTGGTATAGAAAGGCCAGTTGCCAGTATGGATTGAAAAGTTTGTTTTTCGTGATGAAAGGAAACATCAGTACTAAAATTTATATTAACAAATGTTTAAAACAGCTGTCTTCTTTTTTTTAAGAAATTATGGTAACCATACTTTGTTTTGGCTGGATTTGGTAACAATATATGATGCAAAATCCACAGTAAGTTGGCTGGAATGGCATACAGTCAATTTTGTACCTAGAGACACAAATGAACCAATTGTAGCACAATGCCAACCAATAAAAAAAAAAACACTAATCTCTTTTAAAAAATAAACTTAAAAAGAATAAAAAAAACAGAACAAACAGCAAAAGACATTAAAGATTTTTCTCTGAAGTTGAAAAGAGCAGTCACAATGATGGAAGGAAATACTATCAAATATCTTATGAAGAACATTCAAAAGAAACTTCAGAAGGAATGGAAAAAGACTTAAATATATTTTAAAAAACAAACGTTTAAATAAAAGTAAAATCTTTCTGATCACTTTACAAATAAAAAAAGTTTTTGCTTTTTGAATGTTACAGACTTCTACTGTTACAGTCATTATTTTGCACAATACTTAATGTACTTGACCTGCATGGTATGTCTCTAAGATAATAACAGAGAAAGCAGAGTAGAAGATAAATTAGGAATAAAAAGATGAGCAAAATGGGTGAACAAAAAGAGCAGTAAGGTAAAAGAAAATGCTTGCATAAAGATTCATTATCAACGGCAAACTGCCTTAAAAACTTTACTGTGTGGCCTTCCAACTTAATTATGAAAATGAACAAGTGCCAAATAAGAAATTGTAACACAGTATAAATGTTTAGAATATTCATTAAAATTTATATTTGAATTTTGTTCTAAAAAGTTAGTTTTTTACAATGTATCCTTAACCCTTGTACTATCAACTTTTTATTATTACACTGAATACCATGGTGTAAGGGCTGACCCCAGTACTTTCTAAGAATATATTTAAGTGATTTTTTTTATTATATGGTTAATTTCTACTTATACTGAAAGTATAAAATGTTATGTTACATACTTATTTTTTATTATACACAAATAGACAAATATACATATATAAATATAGATTCCTACTACTTTCTCAGCAAGATGACTACTTAATATACTACTGTAGTTCTGGAATTGTCCTATCAAGATGTTATTTACCTTTTGACATTTTCATTATTGTATTCTTGGGCATATTCAATACAATTTAGTTATTCAGAACATTAAAAGTTTGTACATTTAGAACAACAACTTGAATGCATCTTCTCTTTTTCACCTAAGACAAATTTTCATCTCCTCTCTGGTAGGGTGGCAGTTTTTGGTATTTTTCATGGCTTTTTTTTATTGGTGATTTTCTATTTCTAAGAGAAATAACCTTCTCCTAAGCCTTTTTTTCATTCCAATTTGCATTCATGTGTATCCATACTATAAATGTTTTTAGAGTAGCATTGTCAAGAATGTTGAGAAAGAATAACAGTTTATGCTGTTTTCTATTTACAAAGAAACGTAGAACATACAATCATTTGTCCCATTAGAAATGTTCATTTTAGTCATGATCATTTGGTACCAAATTGGAGAGTTCTAAACCCATAAACCGTCAAATTCACAATGTGTTGTTTGAAAAAGTAGGAGATAGATATGATACCGATGAAGAAGTCTTGTATGGTAACTATGAACACTACTCAGATGATAATGAGATTGCTATAATAGAATTGGAAAAGCAATATAATTCTAGCAGTTTATCAAATAATTATTCATCTGAGGACAATTATAAAATTTCAAAAACAAATCAGTAACCATCATTAAGAAATATTTAACAATACCGCACAAAAGTCACCACATAAAATGTCAGAAAGAAACACTGGGACCTATGAAAATGAAAACAATTGACTTTGAGGTCACAGTTGACCCCATGGTAACAGATGTAAGTTTGAATGATACTTGCAAAATAAAGACACTGGCAGAAAATTATTTTTAGACAGGCTAAATTGAGTAAAATTATTAAAAGTCACAAAAGAAAAAAAATTACAAACATTTTTGTAAAAGCAATAAGACTTGGAAATAGGGAGTGGAGTCACCATTGACCCCATGGTAGCTTGTACTTCCATGGGATCAATGACGACTCCCTATATATATCCCAAATTCAATCAAATTGGGCATAGTGACATTTCAGGACATGTGAGAAACATGGTAGTGTGTCTGTCATACATAGTACAATCTTTCAAAGCTTCTAAATTTGCAACACGTTCTTGATAAATCATACTTTTTGACTCCACACTCAAAAATCACCCAGATTAAGATCTGAGAAAACAAGGCAATTGAACAGTATAAAAAATACATGATTAATTGCTCCATTATTAGTGAAATGATGTCACAAACTGTTGTTTACAGTCAATGTCCAATGTAAAAAGGTGCTTTGTCTTGCATGAAAGTAGTTGACTCAAGACATTGTTGCTGTTGTAGTTGGGATACAAGTGTTAAGCATCTTTCGGTATATCTGGGCTATCATGGAGTATACTTCTTCAAAGAAACTGATTCAAGGGATAATATGACTGTGAAACCACAGTGAACTGTAACTTCAAGGCGAATACAGTGGAATCTGCTTGAAAACATGAAAAATCATGACCCAAATGCAACAATTACAGGTTGTTAAGTGTTAGGGTGCAACTATGCAGACACAAATTTAATAGTGAGTGAGAGGTTGTAAGCAATATAGTTCTCGCAAATAAAACCATGCACAAGCAATAAGCATGAAACCTTGCTGATGAGAACAATTGGTTGATATTGTCTCTCTCCTCTTCTCATTGAATACTATGCATGCACCTTAGCACAAGTAGAAGATGGCTTCTTATATCTTTCACCTACTGTATATATAAAAAGTTCTTTGTTTCTTTTTTCAAACAATAGATATATGTAAAGTCATATTAAAGTCATACTGTTTTATTAACATATCATAATAATAATGTTCTTTATCCTTTTGCTGTTTCCAGAAAAGAGGAACACTGTATTTTTGTTTTCATTTTACATATTAATTATGAAGTAATTCTAATAACAAAAGTTTTTCTTTGCTAGTAGTAAGAATCATAGTCAAACCAATTTGATTTTATTTAAATACATTGCAATAATTCACACTTTCTGTGATATAATATGTTTGCACTTTACACCGACGTTTACTATCACTATAACACTTACGTGCAGTGGCATTACAGGAGTGGAGTCCCAGACATGGAAATTTATCTGACTTTTGGAGAAAGATCTTATCCTCTAGCACTTTCAGTAATATAAAACTATCATCATCAGGCGGTACATAGAATATGCTAGTTTAAGCTTTCTGAACGATGTTCCAACAGTTTTACAAATTTCAATATAGAATATTTCGAATGATGTTTCAGATGGTTCAGCTGATTATGGTTTTCGAATGTTATTTAAAAGTTCTTATGTCATAGCACGTAGATAAGAATGATAATAAATAAAAGTATCATAGTGGGAAATGGCCACAAAAGAGCTTAGTTCATGCATTTAATGCGCACCAAGGCAAAATAAGCATATGAGCAACAAAGGAGTATTAATATCTTGAGTTGAGTTGTTTGAAAGCTGTTATCCAAATTTGTGGAAGCTCGAAAGTTGGGGAGTTTCACAGTGTGGTAGTAGAAATGTAGAGTGTTTCCTAAATAAATAGCTCTTTTTGTTCATTACAGCATTTCAGTAATTTTATTGTTCCATAGAGATTGGTAGTTGTGGTCAAGCACTTTCTTTGCTAATTCTGTAACTGGCCTGTTATTTTTGATGTCTTCTTGATGTTCATGGATACGTGAACTTAATTTTCTGGCAGTAGCCCCTATATAACTAGTTTTTTCACCAGATAATGTGTGCTTTAGCAGGATTTGGTAGACACCAGATTTCTCGTTCCACTGGTCCCCTATCATTACATAGCAGTCTTCTTAGATTTGGTTGCGGTGTAATTGGTAGAATATAATCATTACTTCTAAAAAAATGTGCAATTTTTAAGGAAACAGAGCCTAAGTAATGTATCGGGGATGCATTATTTTTAAGTTTCCTTTATTAGAAAGAAAAGATTGTGGAAATAATCTGCTTTTTACATGATTTTTAAGAAAAATGAATTTTGAGTGTGAGTAACCTGCTTTTAACATGGTAGACTTAATAATGGATAATTCATCTTCTACCAGCACCTGAGTAGAAGAGAGAAGGTAAGCCCTCAGTATTAGCGAAGATATAGCAGAGGTTTTGTAGTTGGTAAGCGGCAGCTGGAATGATTTGTGGAGCATTATTATATCTATGATGGACAGAGAATATAAGTTCCAGAGATGTATGTATATCTAAGTCCAGGAAAGATATTCTGTTGTTTTCTTGCTCTTTGACAGTAAAATTAATTGTAGGATGAATAGAGGCTAATATCTGAGTAAATTGAAATAAGTCCTCATTGGAACCATCCCACGCAATTAACACGTCGTCGACGTATCATAGATACATGAGAGGATATTGGCTCATTAAAGGGGCATTGGAAGAGTTGAGGATACAAATCCCTCTCGGGGATTTCAATCTGTATAGTTCATAAAGTAACAGGCAAAATATAAATTAGTCGCAACCCTAACCACGAGTTTGGAATATTCGAGAGAGAGAGAGAGCTTACAAATCCTTGCGCGTAGAATAAATACCCCTAGTTATGTCGTTATAACATTGATAACAGGTAGATCCGAGGTCCGTCCTTCCAAGTTCGTAACTCAGTCAAAGTTCAAATTAGTCCAAAGTTCGAATCAGTCAAAGTTCCAAGTCTATTGAAGACGGTGGCGACGAGAGGCAGGTAATCCACACACACACACACAGTATAGAAAATAACTTTTTCCCTCTTGTATCATCATCGCACTTGTCTTTTATATGGGGCCTCTCTTTTCAAGATTTCCCCATGTACGTCACAGGTGATGATCTTCGTTGACCAATGGTGGGCGAAGTGACAAAATTATGACACAACAGTTAACTCATCCTCTACAAGGAAGTATCCTCGTGGGAACAGAATTTTATGAGCGATTTTTATGAGAAAATTTGTCGGTTGTTTTTCTCATTTGGAGTTAACCCTAACTTTTAACCTAATGAATAAAAATATTCGAATCTCAAATCCAGGCCCTCACACATTTAATCCTCAATTTAGTTGGTGCCCAAATTTATGATTTCAGTTTAACACAACAAACATCAAAAAAATTTCATTTTACACAACAGTTTAAGTTTAACTCAGTATTTTAAAATATTCTTCAATATATTATTTATGTATTTTTCAGTACAATTAAGTATAGTCACATTTCCGTATTGAAGTCCTACTGCAGTTACTTTCAGCTTATACCTGTAAAAAATAGGTGCCTTCATTTCGTACTACATGCTTCACAGCATATGCATTAAACTTATTTTTTTTATTACTTGGTATTTAGTTAAGTTTTATAACAAATTTTATTGAGACAAAACTACTATCCTCCTAGTTCACAAATAATTGTTATTCTTAACATAAGCAATTAAATTGTATTACAAACTCAATCTATAATCAAACTAATAATTGAATACGATTAATGTAACAAAACATCTCTAGTGAGAAAAAATAATGATGCCTATATTTTTTTTATAAATATTAAAGAAATTTTTA
This sequence comes from Centruroides sculpturatus, assembly GCF_000671375.1. Taxonomy (NCBI): domain Eukaryota; kingdom Metazoa; phylum Arthropoda; class Arachnida; order Scorpiones; family Buthidae; genus Centruroides; species Centruroides sculpturatus. Next base: position 91,616 of record NW_019385151.1, on the reverse strand, counting down.
GGTTTATGTAAGAAGATGAGAATATATTTAGTGCAGGCTTTTAAAAATATAAAATAATATATCAAAAACAAAAATGAACAGAAGTTCAGAACATGAAACAACAACATTTGCCTAATAACAGTTTCCTAAATTGCACTTATTGTAAAATAACAGAATAAAATATTTATGTTAAATTAATACTTTTATAAAAATGATTAATTGTTTTTAGTTTAGTTTTATGTATATAATTATGTAATTTTTTAATTTTACATATCAATGAAACTAATAAAAACTGATAATTTATAACAAAATGCTTAACATGATGATTATTATATCTTAAACATCATTTTTTTTAATATAAGATCAGATAAAGTTCTTTCTATTATTGAATGAATGTATCAAAAATTATTTTAATGCATAAATGTCATGCTTCTCTGTGCATTATGATTATATCTTGACAATAAAATACTGCTCAATCAAACCTTAGCATTTTTTTCTGTTTGTATGATATAAGAATAAACATAAGAAATAAAAACATTACATAAAAAGTTTCAAATTACTCAGTTTATACAAAGACAGTAGCTACTGTATAATTTAACAGTGAGATTTAGCATATATAATAACACAAGTTTTCTTATATACTTTGATTCACTTTTAACTTTAGTAAGCAGTTATTTATAAGACACAGAATACGATTTGTGTAGGTGCTCTTTAATTGAATGCATTTATAAATGCATTACTCCCACTCATAATAAATGTGTGTTAACACACCTGATGTTTTGTGTGCGCACACGTCACTAGTGCATCCTTCAGCTGTCTGTCTCTACAGACACTTTTGAATCATCCTGTATTTACACTAACTTTTGTATTGTTTTATTATATTGTGTAGGTAAACATACATTAACAAAATAAACTTCAACAAATATCAGAACTCTTATTTATATACCCAACATATTATAAAAAAACACAAAAACTTTCACATCAAATTTAAACTGTGATAACAAAAAATCATTACTGAAGGATGACTGTTATCTATCCTAGTTCACATTTAATTTACTAGCTTGTCAGCAGAATACATTAGAAAATGAGTTATGAAATTTGGATGTTGATGTTATATAAGCATATTTCCTTTATAATTTATCAGAGGTATGAAATCAGAGTCAAAAGCAATTCTTGAGATACTGGAGTTGGAATCAGTAAAAATAACAGACTCCAATTTCTGATAAATTTAAATTGTAATATAAATAATGTTTGTTTAAATTATTTATTTCAAAGATAATTTGATTAATCTATTTTTTTTAATTATAATGTATTTACTCAAATAATCTGTATACTTTTTCCAAAAACTTTTACAAAAAGTCAGATGTGCAGTTTATTTGAAAGAAATTTAGTGATGCAACTGGCAAAACAAAGAGTGCTTCTAGTTACTACACATTTTACTTATTTTGCTAGTGGTAAATTTAGCCAATAGTTAAAAGCAATATCATAGTATGAAACCTTTTGTGCAATCTCATGAAAATAAGAATAAATAAAGCAAGTTAACATCTGAGAGTGATTTACATAATCTTTGTACTTATATTACCTCTTAGATTAAGCTATTGGTTATTCAGCAGTTTTTCACCGGCAATTCAAATTAAACAACATAAATAAGTCTTACTTTCATTTAAGTAGTGAGTTAATTCATTATAAAAAAAACATTACTACAAGTTGCAGATAATTTATCTTTATCAGATATACAAATAATTGGATTATTTTTTCTTGATATTTTTCTCTTTTAATACCATGTTATCTTATAAATCTGAGTGCCACCATACTGAATGCTAAAAACAGTGAGGATAAAAATTAGTATTACGTTAACAAATATTACCTCATGAGTTTCTGAGTCCATATTATTATCTATAGTAAATGTTTATTCCAGGTAGCCAACTATTTAAATTTACCAAAAAATTCCTTCATGGTAAATTTAAACAGTTGGCTACAAAAAATAAGCATTTAATACAGATAATATTGTGTTACTACTATAAATTAGTAAAATTTGTTTAATACCTAATAAATTTAATCAGTCAAGTTTTTTTTTTAAACAAATATCTTAAAAATGGTGCATGTATGAATTATTCAAATAAATACAGTAGAGCATCGTTTATCTGAATCAATTGGGGACTGAGGTTGTTCAGATAACTTATTTTTCGGATAACCGATTATGTATGAAAAAATATATTAACCTACCCCGTGTTGAAATTTTTCTCCATTGCGTGTCGCTTCGCATTGAATTTTCGTCGATGTTAAACCTAACATAAACTTTTTAAAATAATAATCACGGCTATTGTATTGTTAAAAATTATTTCTTTATTTTGCACAAACAAAATAAATAAATTAAAAATATAAAAACCAAAAAAAATATACTTTAGAAGTTGATCTAGTATCAAAAATGTTCAATTCAGCACCATATACAGTACTCAGAAAAACACCACACAAAAGTGCCAGTGCTGCCAGCTAAAACACACACACACACCAACAAAAAAAATATTGGAGTAGCCCACAAAATAGCCAAAGATTACAGCACCACAGCAGTAGCGAAAATTTAAATTTGCCAACTGGAATTCTTTCAGATAACCGACTTTCGGATAAACGATGCTCTACTGTATAGTATTTTATATTCAAACAATATAATCTCAAAAAAAAATTGGTAGATAAAGATGTTCCTGATTTTCTTTTAGTTTCTTTTTGTTAAAACATAACTGTTTTTATTTTCTACACTTTGTTTTCATTGAGGCTTTAAAGTTATTAAATGTTATAATTTCTTTGATAAATAAAATAAAAATCCAGCAACATTCAGTGGCACCATCTGTTACAATATTTTAAAATTTTTTATATTTTTAACTATTATAAAATGGCAAAAAGCTTAATTTTGAGGGTGGGATGGGTATAAATCACTTCATTAACCTTAGTTTTATTTATAAAACTAAGGTTAATAAAGTGATTTATAGCTAAACTTTTCCAGTTTGGATTTATTTCTCTAAGTAGTAGGGATGGGTATTATAAAAAATTGTAAATGCTAATAACGAGTAAAATCATCATTAAGTCTGATTCTACTATGATACACACGTCCTCCTTTATCTCCAACCTTGACTTTTAATCATCAAAATTTAATAGCATCAATAAACAAACCTCACTACAAAATTTCAGAAATTTTCGACAAAAGGTCCAAGAATTATTAAGCTTCAAACAGGATGAACAAAGCTGTGTCACAAACACTAGCATCCATACATACAGAAATTACTTCCAAAATTTTTTGCAGTGCTCAACATTTCAAGGTTAAGTCCAAAAATGTAAAATCTAGGAGTCATTTTTTTAAACCAATTGCCATATTTTCTCTCTGTTATATACAACAGCCAGGTAAGTAAAAAAGCCAAAATGGCACAGCTATATCCTTTAGATGCAAACTTTAATGGGTTATGCTTCCAAAAAGTAGCCTGATAATTCACATTGACAATGATGAAATGTCTTCAATGTTGCACGCATTCAATCAATATAAAAAGTAAATAATTAGTATATTTTTATATTTTTTAGTCATATCTTATATTGATTTATAAATAATCACAGTCAAAGGTATCATAATAAACTGAGGAGCTGGAGTTTGAGTCAAAGTATTTGTGTAATGACTCAGCAGCCCCATAATTTATAAACTTATTAAAATTCCAAAAAAAAAAAAAAAAAAATAATAATAATAATTTTCTGCAAAGGCAAAGTATTCCAATTCTTTCTTTACATTCTGAATTTTGTTACGACCTACAATAGTTTTTCATTCCATTAATTTTGATGCACTTACTGTTGCCTCTGGCCAAAGTGAATTCACCACTTTCTTAATTCGTTCGACAACAGCTAGCCTCATTTGATGTTCCTCTGGAGTCGGAGTCATGTATTTATAGAAATCTTCTATTTCTTCATGCAAACTGAAAATTAAAAATAATTTGATAAATTAGTATTCAAAGATAATCAACTTACCCTATAAAAAATTAAATATAATAAATATATTAATACTATGCATAAACATTTCATACTATATTATAATTCAGTTGAAGAAAATCAGCATGGTGAAAACTGACATATTGACAGCTGGAAAGTGTCACCAGATGTGATAGTTTACTTAGAAAACAAAAAATTACAGATAATTGTAAATATCCCAATCCAGGTGTGGGTGGTTAAATCTTTGATCTCTGAAATCTTTACTTAAGGAAGAGAAAGAAAAAAAAAAAAATGGAGATAAAAGGGAGAACCAATAGCCAAAATGTAAAGACTGGTAAAAATTTGCATAAACATATAACTGGAACTGAGAAAGCCACAGCGACAGTTAACATAGAAACAGACACAATCCTAGAATAAAAACAGGTTTGTTGTTCTGAAAATTTAAGAAATGAAAATACACCTTTTTAAACCATAAGACATCCAGAGAAAAAATAATTGCTCAAATAATGACACACAAGCTATATGATTTTAGAAAATAAGTTACTGTTCAGTGATAATTGACAGTCATTTTAATATTTTGAAAAGTTACATTTGTAAAGAATCTGTTTCATGTTTAGTAAAACATTTTAAAAGGAGATTTTTAATTGTTTTATTATTTTTATTAACAACATAACTTTTCACACCCTTCATTATATTTACATATTTTGAAAAGTTAAAAGCTTATCTTTTCAGTTTGGTATTGTTCTTTCTATATTGGCAACAAGTTCTTTATATACTGGCTACCAGTTCAGCCTTAGGCGATTCAGGTGGTCACTTGTTCTGAACAAACAAAGGCTTCCTATTTTGCTGATATCAGATTAGATTTTATTTTTATCTATATTGGTAAAGCTTATTTATTATTACTTTCTTGCAAGGAGACTTGTAATCAGCAGAGGTGAGGTTATTTCCCTAAGAGAAGAGCTTATTTAATAAACATAATTTCTCACCTGTTCATTAGGATACTTACATACATCTATTATTATTCTCTTTCATAACATATTATTTTTCAACTTTTTACAGCCTAAAAGCCAATCAGTTTAATACAGGAAGTACTATAATTTACTAAACTTTTATTAATATTTAAATAAACATAAAACTTGATTTTTTTTTTGAAATTTTAAATCCAACTTATGCTTGAAACATGCATTAAAAAGTAAAATCTGCTAGTATTTTAATAAATGCAGCTTTATTATTCTTCTACACATTAAATTAACAGATCAATTTTATACTTTAAATCTAATTTTCACAGGCAAGTGAATAATGCATTTCTAAAAATTAAAAAAAAATGATTGAAGATTTTGTTCTTCAATAAAAATTCTCCAAAATCTTATAAGATTTATTCATTGCTTGGAAAAATGATTTAGTATGCATTAGATAATTCTAGAATCTGAAGAGATTACTTCAAGCCTGTGGGTATTAAAATCAGTTATATTTAAATTAATTAAATCAAAATCATATTTCTCCAAAATTTAGTATCATCATCTTTAAATGCTCAATTCAGCTTCATATTGTTTTTTGTGAATTCACTGCATAAAAAATTACATTAATCATTTTCCCTATAGCATCTTTAAACAATTACAATTTTTTTAAAACAAAAATCTATCAAAATGTTCAGTTGAGTCGTCATCCTTTATGTTAAAGTAATTGTCAAGTTAATAAGAAAATACATGAATTCCAGATCAATCTTCATCTTTTATTTTATATTTTTATTATAAAAGATATGTTTTATTGCAAATTTTTGAAACCACAGTGGTCCATGATCAGACATAATAAATTCACATTACTGATAAATAACAGTAAATTCCAAACTGATTTTTGGCCTATCAACATTAAAATGCTCTTATAACAAATGATATAACATCCTGGTTTTTTTTGCTATTACTGTGTAGTTGCATAAACATGTAAACTACTACTTTGTGATCACTTGCACACATTAGCCAATAATCTAAAACTAATTCTCCTTTTCTGAAAGAGAATACATTTTTTGGATCAATTTTATGCAATTTAATTACCAAAATATGGAGAGAGATGCAAGAATAGAACAAAGGATATGTTCTAAAAATTCTGAAAATATTTGCTAAAGTAAAAATGCAATGTCTATTACCTTTATCAGAAAGGAAAGACACACAAACAAATTATTTCACAATTGAAAGGACTAAAAATGTTTCAAGCACAATATATAAATTGATAAAGATGTATAAATGTGATATGAAATGATGTTCCACATGTATAAATTCTTGTTTTAGATCTTGGTATTAAGAAAAAGAGTAATTTCTTTTACATGTAGATATCTTCCCTATTTCTTGTTTTGGATTTGGTGTCAGTTGCTAAATGGTATTCTGTTAAGGCTGTGGTCACACCATGCGATTTTCAGCTGTGCAGGCAACTGCAACCACGACGGCTGTTTCCATTAACTAGTAAACTCCCTTTGAAAAACCAGCGCAACTGCAACTGCGACTAGAAACAAAAAGTTTGTTCTACTCACAACGATTGCAAACGTGCATCCAATCAGCAAATGCCTTTGTGCCACGTCATACGGTGACAACATTGAAAATAGTTCATCATCATGGCGAATAGTTAGAGGATTAATACTTTTACAGAATCGAGATTGATCGAGCTTATTCAGGCTCACTAATACCTGTAGGATTTTAATTTTTAGTTTTATCGAAGATTTTATCTTTTCATGTATTCTTGCCAGCTCTATCAAAATAATTGCCTTTTTCTTTTATTCATTTTAGAAAAGAAACTGCTTGCCATTTTAATAAGAAAAGTGGCTAAAATTCTGTAAATACTCTGAAGTAGAATGTAAAATGTCAGTAAACTCATGAAAGCAGTCAAAAACTAGCTATTGTAATTTTATTGGTTTATTATAGGGTCACGTGTTTCCGAGCTGCAACGCCAGCAAACAATGCGTGACCATGAGAAGACGCATGTGACTCAGGCTTGTTGCATTTGCGGTTGCCTACGCTGCTGGAAATCGCATGGTGTGACCACAGCTTTAGTATCACGTTTTTATCTTTTTCTTTCAAACTATTATCATTACCACTTTTCAGTAACTTGTTCTTGAGAAAAACATAGCAGATTCAGACAGTTACCAGCCAGTATTGTCTATTCATTGAAAAATGGCCTCAAATATGAGATGGATCTACCCCATTTGCTTTTTACTGTGGCTGCAGTCAGCCCACAGCATTCATTATGGCTAATAGAGTGGTCAGCTTGTTTTGTTTTCATTATACCAGTCGCCAGACCTCCTGCATTAACATACAGACATTTTTTACTGAATTAATGCCAGTACTACATACTAGTTTATTAATACTTTTCATGCTATCTGTTCTGCCAGTACACTATACTGGCTCATTTCAAACGAAAAATAGCCCTGTATAATACCCAAATACAAAATCATAGTTTATTCCAAACAATATATTAGAAGATACTTCCAATCTCAACTGTCAAAATATCTAACTCCCTTATTACTTAAAAATACATATAATCATATGTTTTATGCTAAATATCACTTATCGTCTTTAAGACATACTTTTTGTTGTGGGGTGCCTCAGATGTTTGATAATGTTGGTGCAAATTAAGGACTATGATTTTGAAATAACCAATTATAATTCTAATAATGAATACAAGTATTTTCATTGAAATTGTTGTTATTATTTTCAGGCCCTTTATCTTACTCCCCAATAAAAAGAGGTCACATACTTTGTTTCATTCTGCATTATATATACCTGAAGACGTCTGTTATAAACAGATAAAAACATTAGTAAAAATGTGTTTGACTTGAAGTATGCTGATGTAGGTGTTTTGTATGAGTTTAAATTAAAATATCCCAGTATTGGTAATTAATGAAAAACAGGTCAACCACCATTGGCAAGGAATACAATGCTTCGAAGACATCCGAGACTATCAGCTTGGATTCAATGTTCTATATTCAAACGAAAACCATTCCAAACAAACAGATACAACAGAAGTTGAACAAAATGCAACTAAATTGAATGGTTTTTATAATATATTTGACTCTTGCCTATATTTAATAGAGAAGGAAGATATTTCTCCTGCAGCTATCTTATGACAGATCATCAAATTAATACAAGCTACTCATGTACAGAACAAATTTGGGAGTAAAAATGGATGTGGGCTCCATATACCAAGAATTTAAAGAATTTAGGACTAAATTTTTTCTCTGGAGCAAAAGGTTAGTAAACTAGACTTAGAAATTCCAGACTAAAATAGAATAATGGAGCTACAACAATTTACTACTAACAATATATTACATATAATAAATCAAAAATAAATTAATGGTATTCAATTATACTTTGTTAGAGAATAATAATATTAAAGAAAGTTTTCTTTGCTTCTTTAAGGATTTCTTAAAAATAGTATTTTGACAAATGAAGAAATTATTGATATTTCAAATTACTAAAAGACTAAACTAACTATATTATGAATACTGTTTGTAAGAAAAATCAGGTTTGGTCAACTTTTTATTCTAGAAAAAGACCATGAGCTCAGATCTTATGCATGACTGCAGAGTGAAAATCCTTGTTTTATATTGAAGCAAAGCAGGGTAAGCAAATTCTTCTCAGAAATGATTATTTAATGTACAAGAAGAGAATTACTTACAGTTATATTAAGAATTGTTTAGTGGATACTAAAACTTTTTTAGTAGTAGAATTGACCTAGTTAAGCCTAGTCCCTCAATAAACTGTTCATTAAAGGTTAGTGCTGATTTAAAAGTTTTTAGTTGGAAAAAATCAAGGAGAGAAAAACAAAATATTTACAAACGATTTTCAAAATATTCTAAATTTGCTTGATATTATTGGATTGACAAACTTGGATATCTAAGTTATCTACCAAAGAACTAGAAATTATACAAAGTTTATGTAACATAGAGATAATTCCTGCCTTAAAGGAACCAGGGGCAGGTAGACCTAAAGGCTGATTTATTACTTGTCAATAATAGATTAGGTAATTTAACATATTCCCTAAAGACAACAACCAATTACTGGTTAATATTAATTTAATAATAAATCTTCTACTATACCACTAAAATAATAAACAAGCAAAAGACTCATTTGGAAAGCAAATGTTTTCATCCATTTTTAAAAGGACATCTTCAGGCTGTGTTCTAAATTGGAATTAAACATTTTTTGAATGGATCTTAATTTCTTCAAGTTAAATTTTTTACAACAATGCCATTCTTTGGGAATCTTCCCTCTCTCAATATACAAAATCTGGCTAACTATCCTCCAATCAGTAAAGGCAATATAGAAATTAATATCCATTCAAAAAGCATGTAATTCCAATTTAGAACACAGCCTAAAGATGTCCTTTTAATCATAGGCAATTTTATATACAATAAAGACTCATACCAAAGTCTAAAGTATAAATTAATCAAATGCTAACACTAGATTTATCAGCCCATAAATATAATACAATATATTTTATTAGAACTTTAAATCGTCGTCAATAGTCTCTTTTGTTTTCATAATTTTTAAATATTTTACATTTCTTTACTGGATCTATCTAATAAATATTAATATTGAAGCAATCATCCAAATAGTTTAATTTAGTATTTATCATCATTGTTCTTGTTTATTTGGAGTGATTTATGTTATTTCTCAGTAATTTATGGTATAAATTGATCTGAAATTCTAAAATGCAGTAAAAATCTGAAGATTTAGATTCCAGAAATCTAGACAACTTTAGAATCTAAACTTTTTTTAAAAACTTTCTATCAATTTTGCAATATGTTATTTTTCCATATTGTCAGTAATAATTCAGCATGTTCCACATGAAAAGTGCAATGACAACAGTATCATATTATGCAAAGTCTTTTATCAGTAAAGTCAGAGCAAACAAAGTACTATAATAGTTGATCCATTTATTACGATTACAAGTTTTTAAAGTAAAGAAATAACTGTTGTGCACTTCAACATTTGATAACATTTAAAAATCATCATATTCTCTATTTTCCAGAAGAAATTCAAACTGTATTACTTAATGGTAAAAACATTATCATGATTATTTGTTTTTGTTTTCTTCATCCCTACTTAAATTTAAATCTTAAAGTTATTATATAACAAATACAGTTAAAAGTCTGGCATGACAAAATAATAATTTCTTTCATAATAAATACTACTAACCCAATAGTCAATACACATGCCAAACAAACAACCAGATTCTTTATTTGGCTATAAGGCTAAATAATTAACAAGCAATTTGGCAGGCCACCAGGTCATTACCTCTTAATAAATATAACTATAAATAAATAAATTTAAATTTTTAGAATATTCTGAAAGAAAATGAATGGACCAATATAATTACATCTAAGTTAGTCTGGAAGAGCAGACTGGATGGGGGTCCAAGAATAACAACTGGTAGCGTGTCTGCACAGTACGCAGGAGTTACAAGTTCAAGTCCCACTCCAGGCTGATCTTTTCTTCCAGAATATTATAAAAATTAAATTTAATTAATTTATTTATAGTTATTATATTTGTCAAGAGATGGTGGCCTGGCAGCCAGCTCCTACTAAATTGCTTGGTGATTATTTAGCCTTAGTTAGTCTCAAGAATCCAGAAACTTGGATCATTCTAATCCCCAAGTAGTCTATATTTTTAAATGTTTACTGTATTCACAATTTGATAAACAGCATTAAAATTTTTATAAACAAATATATGAATATTTTCCTAAAATGTCTATTTAGTGGCTTTTCCTCATAATGACTATATTTTATAATTATTATTCTTTATTAATATTTAGCAATCAATGGGACTAATATCATTTTCAATTGTAAAATAACTTCCTAGATCTAAAAAAGATTTCTAACAAATTAGACTTTTTCATCAGTGTAATGCAATCTGAAGAAAATCATGCTTAGTAATGAATTTTCAAACATTTCATAAACACTGAACTAAATTATACAATATAATATAATTTTTTTAGTTATCATTTTTAATTGAGCTGTTACACCATAACAAACAATGGTAGAAAATTATGCACTAATCCTTTAAAAAATAAAAAATAGAATGATACTTGTATTTTGCAGTCTTTTTGAAAGGGCTGAATCTAGTTAAAATAAAGAACAACAGCATCTGTCAAATATTTTTTACCATTTATTTCCTTAATTAGCTGTTTTTATTTGTTTGTTTAATAATAATTTCTAGTATCAAGAAAAATGAAACTTCTGAATACGTGTTAATAATTTGCATGACTAATTGCAAAGATTTGACCAAATGATTGGTACAGAAATGAGTGCAGGAGCACAAATACAATATTGTGAACAAAAGGCATAACACCACCTATCCACTTACATTACTGACCCCGAAGTGTAGATGGATCTCCCTAACATCAGGTTAATAAGGCAATCCTGCCAAACCGTTCATATTAGGGCCCTAGAAGTCTTATAGACATACGTGGTCAGCCTGACATGCAAGTGCATAAACTTTAAAGATGGCAGTACTGTATTGTTTTTCATACAAGTATCACCTGATGAAAAACATCACAGCATGGACACAGATTGACTTATATTATTTGCCATTAGGCTTTATCCTAAAATAATTTATGCCTATGTGTTCGTTGTATGTCTCTTTTGTATTCATGTATTTCCTTCCACCTTTTAAATTTTTGTACATGTTATGTCCAAAATGTTTAAAAATAATATTTCAAAAACATTTGGTTCTACACGTTCCAATTTTGGAATTTGTTGGTTTACAAAACCTGAAGCAGACCTTGGTTAAGGTGAAAAGCATTTGTTTGAAGTTTTTATTACATGTTTTTCTTTTTGTTACTGGATTTTAAAGGTTTGTTTGTTTATGTTTGTCAAAGATTTGACTGCTCTACAGATGATTCATTTAGATCTGCATGAGTTTTAGATTCATTGCAAACTGCATTAAAATTATGGCTATTTGATTACATTAATTAAACATTCTAAAAACACAAAAGCAAATTTCATATTTACTTATGGTATTACAGGATGTTCAGTAAGTCACACAATCTATTGAAAAAAGGCAAGCAACTCCAAATGAAGAAGACAATTGGTGTTGGACAAATGAGGTGTGTTTTTATTTGAATGGATGTGTCAATGCCTGAAACATCTGCCAAAAATCCCCAATCTCACACAAGGTCCCACTATAGCCAAAAGGTGTAGACAGCAGTACCCTAAAAAAGTGTTTTCATCATTTTTCTAACAGTGAATAGTGACCAATACATTTTTTTTTATGGTATAGGGATTTCTTAACACACTCAGAGATGGCAGATGGAAAAAACTTTATTTCAGCAGGACAATGCCTCAGCATGAAACATTAAGGCATTCTGAACATAGTATCTACTAAATACTAAAACTAAAAATGTCTGACTTTCATCTGACAACCCCAGTGGCCAAGCAGTCTTTATACCCTGAACACTGGGAGTTCGGTCATGGAAGAGTCAAAAAGACTTTCTGGAAGGCATCCCCCTAGACCAGGGGTCGGCAACCTGCGGCTTGCGAGCCACATGCGGCTCTTTGGATGTGAAGCTGCGGCTCTTTAGTTCCATACACAAATATTATTTATTTTATCAAAAAAAAAAACATTTAAAAATCGTTCTGAATCGATTAACGAGGATTAGGCACCGATTCTATCTCTCAGCCACTTGTACTCGCTTTTCATCGCACCCCTCCCCCGTGACACGCGTCGTCACTGTCGTCAGTCCGTCGGAAGCTCTCGAATGACGCCGTCGTCGGATGTTTCTATGAGGTTTAATTCGCTTTCGACGCAAGACAATTCTGAATAAATAGATTAGTTTTTTTTATCAAAAAACCAGGGCTGTGGAGTCGCGTAAAAATCTACCGACTCCAACTCCAACTAAAACACCAAAACTCCACAATTTCGACTCCGACTCCACAGCCCTGCAAAAAACTTTACTTATGCGAGTACTATTTATTGTTGGCATCAAAAAATTTTGTGGCTCTTTAAAAACTTTGAAATTTTGTAAATTGTAATTTTTGGCTCTTCCGAGTCAAAAGGTTGCCGACCCCTGCCCTAGACAGATCGCTCAAGTGTTGAATTGCCATAACTTAACAAACAAACATCTGATGACCTATAAATTTGATCTAACACTGGATTTCATACATGATCACCTCAAGTACTTGTGATGTGATGGTTAACTTGTGTTTTTTGAATAAAAATTGTTGTTTAGAAAAAAGAGTTTTAATTAACAAATGTTAATACGACATGTTTAATTATGTTATTTTTTTATGCTTTACAATAAGTACAGCCACACAAGTACTTACAGGTTAAGTTGCAACTTCTAGATGACTCAATTTAAAAGTGGTCTACCTCTAATGGTGCGACTTATGACAATTATCATTGACATAATTTTCTTAGATGCTACATTTCATCATTTTATTCTTAGATTTATCATCAGCATTCTAATGTTTAAATGTGAACATATCAACAATGGAAAATCAGAATCTTTCATTGACATTCAGATAGGTAATGAACATGCTAATATTGTAGAACAGTCCAAGCTACAACACTTGAAATATATGAAAGCAGTTTTCACTTCTTAGCTTGCAATTTTTGCAGTTTCAGTTTAGACACTAGCATTTACTTTATTTTTCTTTCTTCACATACTGTTTCAATTTCCTTGTTTCTAATGTTTTTCTCAACTGACTTGCAATACACACGGAAAGAATCAAAGATTTTGTAATGAGATAGGAATTAATACCACCATTGTCGGTAAGCATATCATACACAAATCTTCATTACTACTGACTCCTCACTCAGATTTTAGCCAATGAACTATTGCCACCAGCTTCCCTGTAAACATGTCACAGTCAAATTTTTGAAACAATAGAAATTTTGCACGACTTAGTTGGAAAGAGCCTGACTTTTGCCTGATTCATCTGACTAGTAGACATCCTGGAGGAGGTCATGTTCTCTGGAAGGGTAATTTCACAAAAATTGCAACCTCCCAGATTGTCCAATCTCAATCCAACATTTCTTACAGAGTCACTCAAAGTCAGCCGCTTATTTGTCACATCCACACATACTGGTAGATTTGTAAGTTAACATTTCTCAAGACATTCCTACTGGTGTTTTGCAACATTATTCAATGCATGCACTTGTGTGAATCTGTGAAAGGCTCACATTTTCAAAATATGTTGTTCTATATTGTAATTTGCTAAATGCTCTGTGAATTACTTAACACCCTGCATAATAAATATTAAAATTAATATAATTCAGTTTGCCTTATTCAAATTTTATTTCAAAATCAATTGAATATGCAATATCTAAGTATAACAATTATGCCAAGTAGAATATTTAGTTTAGATATTTTAGATCTATTACATAAGATGAATGTGTACAATTTGATATCTGATTTCCAAAAATAAGTAAAGATAAAAATTTTCTAACTATTAAATAATTTAACCTTCTCATTTATTAATATTGAAAAAAATATATATTAGAAAATATCCACCTCCTTCTCAGAAAAACTACAACTAATTATATCAACACACCTGAATTTTTTGCTGAGCATAAATTATTTTATTTCTCTAATATTTTCAACCTACTTAATATAGGCCATCTTCAGGCTTATGATTAAATCGTTCCAAAAGTAGGTTGAAAACATTAGAGAATAAAATAATTTATGCTTGGCAAAAAATTCAGGTGTGTTGATATAATTATTAGAAAACATTTCGTTTTCCTTAATAACTGCACAAATATTTTTTCTGCTAAAACTGCCTAGATTTTACTCACAGAGAAAGAACCATAAATTTATGTAAGTGATAAATTCCAGATCAGAAAAAGATATTATTTATCTTCATGATTTAACTCTATTTACAATAATTGTGTAAAAAATCTAATAAGTAAGATTTTTTTACAGATATAATTAAACAGAAGATTTTAGCTTGAATTGTTCAAATTCTATTTTCATTGAAAAATAAACTACACCGATATAAATCCAGCAACATTTAATAAAATAATTATTTTATTAAATGTTGCTGGATTTATATCGGTGTAGTTTATTTTTCTTCCTAACTTATTCTACTTCCAGTACGTATTGATTATCTATTTTCATTATAACCAATATTAAACTGAAAATTTTACACGTTTAAATCTCAAATTTTACAGAAACAATCAATCAAAAATTAACCTGGCTGTATCATTTGATTATAAATGAATGCTTTTAACATCTGATGCAATCTTATAATTAAAAAAATCTTATCAAAGAGCTATTGAATATTTTTAATTTTTTTTTAATAGTACTCAAATCTATGTGTAACTTATCTTTTCAATTCAAAGCACTTTCAGATTTAAATATAGGAGGAAAAAACTCTTAATCAGATCAAATTTCACTAATTGAATATAATGTGATATGTAGAACATGCAAACTTGTCACTAAATATAAGGTCAGGTTCAAAAAAAACACACACATTTCAGTATCTAAGTAAACAAGATAAGGACGGTATTCTTACTAACATAAATAAGTAATATCACATTTTTACTTCATAATTTTGTATTTACTTTAGTTTTATGAAATTTTTATTTACATAATAAATAAGACAAACTAAATTATTTGACAATTGCCAAACATTAACAACCTTTTAAATTAATATATTCTTCATTTTGAAGTGATTTTTTTCATAAAACAAGATATTGATTTAATGTGTATCAAACAACTGTATTTGAAAAGAAATGTTCATTTCTGTTAGAGAACAGATAAACAAATTTTTACGTCAATTATTACAATTCAAATAAAAAATAATTTATGTTCTTATAAACTTCATAATTCTTATTATTCTACAATTTACAATTTAAAAATTGTCGAGGAAGACATATTAATCATATTTTTTTATCAAACTAACAAAACCCTTATCAGAAGAAATACATTCATTAATCAAAAATCTTCTTAACTTCCACTTAAACATAAATCAAACACAAGTACATAAAACAAATGATTATTAGAGAATTATTGAAAATGATACATTAAGGAAATTCGTTGTGTTCAATTTATTTTTGATTATATTCTGATAAAAAGTAATAAAGGAGTGTGCTGCTCCATGTATCTCTCATACTGTAGTAATGTAAATTTGACATACTATATATACAGATATGCTTTAGCAAAGACAAACTTCCCTTCAATTGTCTTCAAATCAAATTATAACAAAATAAATAAAACAAATAAATATATTTTATAATACATAAACATCCCAAGAACATAATGTATTAATAATCAACCAACCAACAGTGAAATTAATCAGGCAGAAATTATGTTACAATTTGTAGCATAATTTCTGTTCAATTAATTTGGCTGTTGGTTGGTTGATTACTTTATAATACATTGAATTTTGTATTTTCCTTTGCTTAGAGAATTATTGAGACAAGAGAATATCTTCTTTTGTTTCAATAACTCTCTCGAACATCCCTTGTATCTGGCAAAAGTCATAAAAACTAATACCTAAGGAAGAGCATAGGATAATAGGTCAATAAAGAAGAAATAGTTTGAAAATATAAAACAACTGAACAAAACTCAGTAGATAGATGGATGCTATGTTAACTCTATATAGATGGAGAAAAGCCATACATTGTGTTCAACCTTCTATTTTAGTGGTTTACATCCCATATTCCACAGAACACAAGTGTTCCAAAAACTTACCCAGTGTTCCACATAAGAAATTTTAAGGTTATTATTATAAATTTATTCCAATGTCAAATTCAAATAAAGTAAAACTACAACCAATTCCACATTTCTATTTTATTCAACACAATAAAGTTTATTAGTTTATTGCTTCATTGTTTTGTGAGAATAGTAAACCTTTAATTGATTATCAATTTTTGAAGATATAGATTCTAATGCTTCACATACTAAAAAGTATATGAATAGTGTTCTATGTCCTCAGAAGGGTTGAGAACCACTGTTCTATTTAGAGAACATATCATCAGTTTAGATTATTTTTAATATTCAATGATAGCAAAAGTGTCATTACACTAATTATTTATTAAACAATTATGTAATTGTAACATGAATTGCTAAATTTCATGTAAATCATTTCAATGAATGCATGATGTTGCTATATGAACAAATTATTCCAGAAATATTAAATCTATGAAAACAAATTTAAAATATTGTTTTGTAAATGATTATAATCAAATAAATGATGAGATAATACAAGACTATGTTGATAATATAAACAAATTTGAAAGAGATAGAGATGTATTGATATTAAAATTACGTCGATTACTAGTGCAAAAACTGTAAACAAATGCAGAATAAATATAAAAATTCTGTATAAGTGACTTCTACTTAAATTTGTTAAAGATGGAAAAAAGTCTAAAAACAAAGTAATTATAAATTAAAAATTGGCTTGAAAAACTTTATATTGAAAGTTTAGATGTTTTCTGGATCAAATCTGATTTAACTTTGGCACATGTATTTAGGAAAAAGAGATTCAAACAAAAAAAGACATCTGTTTCTTATAATAATTTTGTCCTTTTGAAGTCAATTTAATAAACAATCAGTTGAAGTAAATTATACTTTTGAGATTTACAACAATATTTTGATCCACTAGTATATTTTTGTAAATATTTACTCATTTATATGAAAAATAAATGGAATGTTCTAATTTTATCATCAATTTTATCAAATTTTCAAAATAATAAATCAACAAAAAACTGAGAAATTAAGTTAAGTAATAAACAATTAGAAATGAAAATTTTACTCAACATTAGTTTTTGCATTTATGTAAAGAAATTTTCTAACAAATTATCACCATTATCCAAAAATTAAAGTTTTTTAATTTTTTCCTAAATGTACTCAATGGAACTATGCTTATTTCAGCTAAATCATGAAAAGAGTAATGCATTTTAACATTTTCTGGCTTTTGTCTATCTTCAAGAATATATCTAACAAACATAAAATATAAACAAAATATATGTTGCCATGGAGATGGGATAAAAGGAAAAATAGGTAGACAACAATTAAAAAAACATAATAATATATACCAATTTAAAAACTTAACCAGAAGTTTTTATCACTACATTACATGATGATTAAAAATTGAGACAACAATAAATGTTATAAGATTGTCTTGTATGAATGTCTAGCTGGTGTCAATATTTTATGAACTGTAAGAAGTTAAATTTGAACTTAGCAAACATATAAGTAGACTAAAAAAAATGCATTGGATTTGATCAAATACACACACAACAATATTTTTCAGCAGTAAGAAAGATATCAAAAAAATAAAGCACTTACTGGATAATGAATCAAAAATAAAAACACCACCTTATTATTTCCAACAATAAAACTATTATTTAATAAAATAATAATGTTTTTGACTATTTTTAATAGCCTTCATCAGTTAAACGAATTCAAACAAAAAAAGAAATGCTAAAAACAGAATACAGTAGATCCCCCTATTAGACTGGTTCCTATAATTACGATTCCTATAAGACAGCGAAAAAATTGTGGCAGTATCCGTACACAATGGTAAAAAAACTCCTATAATTACGTAAAATGTCATCGGGCAGCCGAACTACTTTCCCGCCGTCTGTAGCGCCACACTACAGATGTTTAGGTGGGTAAATTGAGTTTAGTTTCGTCTGTACATATAATTATATATAAATTAGGTACTGTACATATAATTATATATTAATTATATATAAATTAGGTACTGTACATATAATTATATATTAATTATATATAAATTAGGTACTGTATATATCAGGGGTGGCCAACCTGCGGCTCGCAAGCCGCATGCGGCTCTTTGAATGATTATTTGTGGCTCTCGATAAATGTACCCGAGTTCCCTTTTCATTTTTGTGTTATTATATTTTAAAAAATTACTATTGTTCCATATGTGTTTCAAAATNCGGCGATAAAATTTATTTATATTAATGATGTCTCCAAAGTTCAGCGAAGTTTTCGCAGAAAAATAACATCAGAAATCGCGGCAGCGGTTTGCTGAGTTGTTCCGCGACGAAAACAAGCTTGAGCAATGGCGATGTCGAATGGTGCACACTCGGTAAGTAATCCTACAATTTTTTGTTTATAGCGTAGTTTCTACGGATTATTTCCAAAAAAAATATACGTATTTGGGAAATGTTGAGTCGGATTAGTCAAGAATCGACTAATTTTATGGAAGAAAACCTTTCAAACAGCCGTAGTCCGTAAACTTCACACATGTCGGGCTGTGATTGGATGCGATTCCTACAAAATCAGATTCATAAAGAATGGAACGTATCTACCGTCTTATAGGGGGATCTACTGTACAAGCAATACAAAAACTTTTAGAAATTCAAATTAATTCCAATGTAAAATGCAGTCACGTAGTATAAAACGAACAAATTGTACATATGAATCATATAGGAATAACCATAAACAAAAACGAATTATTGCCTCAATAATAAAATATATGCCTGTTACAAGATAACCATTATGTGCTATGATAAAATGATTTCCATGCAGTGGATAAACCATCTGCATCTCTATGGTTAATACAGCCCTTGCTAATGTGGGCTTTGTAGATTTCCAGCTTTTCAAGATATTTCAGCGCTTGTTTGTTGTTCATGGCCTAATGATAGATGCTTTGTCCCAATGAACGCTGACATCCTGCTGTTTAGTGAAAACCGTGAGTACAGTACTATCCATGTTCTTAGTGATGGAGTATTTATGCTCTTTAAGCCTCTGCTGTAAATGTCGCATTGTTGCACCAATAAATAATAGATCTGAGTTAAACCAAAGATCCTTTAAAGGTATAGCGTACACCCCTGTCCTATCATTCTGGTTTTCTTTTCTCTTGTCGTTTCTTAATATTCTATATATCGTAGGATTACGCCAATACACCATTCTTATGCTATTATTGTTGGCCACCCTCTTCATCATTGTGTGCAGGAAATCATGTGCACCTTATTTTTGATATTATCAAAGATTTCAAGTGAGAAAATGCAGTTTAAATTGTAAAATAAATATTAATGATATAATTACAGTAGAATTTCATTTTAACAGATTGCTCGGGGTGCTGAAAATCATCCACTGGTCTGAAAATCTATTATATCACAAACAGTGAATTTCTCGCACTACTAGAAAAATATCCATTATTCAAAAAATTTTTGGTTTTTAAACCCACTACATAAAAAACTCCTGTACTTGAAATTATTCAGTCTCTCGAGATTTCTATCGTTTATTTTATATAAACATGTATATTACAAGATCATACATTATGCCGTAACAAAGCTGACAGAAACTGTATACATTATGAGTTAAAAAGCAACAAAGTATGTATGATCATTAGCACTTCATAAGTTAAAAACCTTGTCCATCTTGATTTGCTTTGATAATGCAACATTTCTGGGCTTCTTTTGGTGGCACATCAGTACAAAATGTTACTGTTATGCAAGCACAATTTCAAAGTGCGATATTTCAGAACATGTGTCTCAACAAAGGTGCAGCACACCTTTGTTGCACACACATGCATATCTGGAAGTGTTAAGCCAGTAGTTTTCCTCCACTAATCAACACTCTACAGGAGGGCCTTAACATGTGGCTGCAATGTTAGCTTTGAGAACTGTGACAATTATGTACTTAGTTTGCACAGTGTACAATGTATTTTTTAAATTTGGTATCCAGAAACATCCAATTATTAATCAAAGGTTGAAAAAAATATTAAAGATGGAGCTAGAATAAAATCTGTTATTCTGAGTTATGGATCTGCTAAAAAGAGGTAAAATTATACTGATTTGGTAGGATATGGAGAAAAAATCCATTATTCCAAAAAATCTGTTGTTCCACAATCCATTAAAATGAGATTCTACTGTATATGGGAAAATTTCGAAAAATAATTCTTTTTAAAAGCATGAATTGATATTATACCAGAACAGAATTTGAAATAAGCAGTAAAATTAATTTATCTCAGCATGGACATTTCCATGGCAAATAACTACATCAATAAACTTTTATTTAACTATTTAATTTTTTGGGGTTTTTTTCATAAGTAGATTATAGAATACAGTACAAAATCAAAGCATTCCATGGTCTGTTGTGTAGGATAACATATCTCTATCACTTTTACAATTATAATTTGAGGCATTTTTTACTCTATCTCAGGGAGTGCAAGTGCCACATTGCTACTTGTTCCCCTGGGACTGAGTAAAAAAATGCTTCCCTCTGCAGATGCCCCTGTACCTTAGTAAGTCTTTTTAACTCTGGTAAATCAATTATAAAATTAATCGAAGATTCCATTATACTATTTTAATAATTCTGTTGCAAAATTAAAATATTATTCAAGATTTAAACTGTAATAAATTCTACTTTTGTTATAATCTGATGTCTCATCAGAACAGATTTACAACTACATAAAAAAATAACAAAACATTACACACAACATATGTATAGAGAAATAGTAAATTCCAGCTAGAAAGTCTTCTAGTTCATGTAAATGTTTCCTCTACTTAATATCAACTAATTACAACTTAAATGACACATTTTAAATTTATTTAAGAATATGTTATTAAATAATATAACAAACAAAAAAACACAAAACTTAAATTATTTATATTATGAAACTTTAAGTACCATTCAAATAAAAATGACAAGTAACTTATAATTGTTTTTAGAGATTATATTTTACATAAATTCATTAACTTCTGTTTGATTGATTTTGTTTTTTCAAATCATGTTCTCTCACTTATAATAAGCTTCAAAGTCTAGTTTCATTATGATTTTTTAATAGATATGTAAATGATTAGGTTGATAACATGTTTCATTTTAATATCTACCCAAGTTTGGGTTAGCAACTTTTATTATTCCAATCTAGTTATTCCACACTAATGAATACAAAAATCAAACTATTAGTTAATACATCTATAGAGCTTACAGCTCAATGAACTCTATTATGGCTCTAAACAATGAACTTGACATTGTAAAGCATGCTTTGTCACAGGCAGAATATCCTAGCAATGACTTGAGTTTATACTAAACAGAATTTTCCAACTTCCTCTACATAATATATGTACAGTATCCAAAAAAACTGTTCACTGAGGTATCCATGCCATTTATTGAAAATATCTCTTTAAAAATTATTCACTTTATTCAATTATTTTTTATCCATATCTTCAGCACTTTCAATGTATTCTTTCCAATGACAGAGGTCGCCTTCTTTCATATGAAAAATTGGGGATCTAGCTGGTTCTCTTAAGGAAGGTGTGTCCAACCCACAACACATATGTGGCCCAGCACCATAATAAATAAAATAAAACTTCTCCAGAAACTGGACTATACTATAATGTAAAAACTCACTACCATGATATTCACCCAGCTGATTTTCCAGAAAAATAAATGTACCAATACAACCCAGAGAACTCAGAAAATGCTTAACAAAATATGGAGCCGATATAGATATGGGGAGTCAAACTACTGCCCTTTCAATATACATGGGGAAGGAGGAAGTTAAATTTGATTTAGAACATGCTACATTAATTAGAACAACAGCAAACAGGGACCAACTCAAAGTACTAGTGGCACTTGAGATTTTTAAAGCAGAGAAGCAGGGACAATGCATAAACTTTGAGGAGGAGAAATGCATTTCACAAGTGTGGCAAACCCTCTTTGATATGTCATTATGAAAAATGGTTTTAGGTTTTAGGACTTTTACACTTGGATACATCCTATTGGTAGATTCTGGAAGTTTTAATTCAAATTTGTGTCAGCTCTTCTGTGTTTGACATAGTAGATCCATAATACTCAACCTGCGGCCTGCTGAGCTTTTCAGAACACATAACAATTTATAATTAACCAAAAACTGGCAGGAAACTCTTCAAAAAGTCTGCAAATGTTTTCGATGCTCCTCCTGGGCTCTTCTTCAGGCTTGTTTTATATCTTCCGTTATAACTGGATTCTTTAATTCGAATGCTGAGCTTTTGTGAGTGGCCCGGACGTAACCCGTAAATAATGCAGTCAAAATATAAATTTTGAAATTTTTGTGGTAAAAAAAAAGATTTAGTCACTCCACCCACACTGCTAAGTCCCTTTTGTCCTTTCTTAAAAAGTTGTCATTGCCAGATGTCTGAGCATCGTGAACATGTGGTGGCCATCAGGTGGCAATCCGCAAGGGACAGTAAAAGTAGAGCTAGACTTAATAATTTACTGAGACCCATAGTGTCTACACGTGATATTAAAATTGTAAGTCATAACAGGTCATAACTTGTTTTGCTTGTGTTGTGCAACTCTGTAATTGTTAAAATACCTTAAGAGTTATAATTGAGTAAACAATAAATTACACTGAATTAGCAACCATTTTATTTCAGAAACTGTAATTTATAATTATTATCAACCATGTCAGGAGTGTCTTCCAAATACAAATGAAAAATGTCTGACGAAAATAGATTGTTTCAAGACGAATGGGAAGCTGACTATTTTGTAGTGTAGTAAAACAAACCATAGAATTCAGACTACAATATGCTTCTTTGTAAATGATGAATTAAGATAAAAGAACTACGTTTTTACACCTTGATTCATTATTAATGATAAATTAAGTCAGAGGGTTAAACATTTCTTTGAAGTGCAGATAGTTTTATATATGAAATGAAGCTCCATTGTATGTTTGAGAAAAATTTTTGAAGTGAAAAAACTGATTATTCATCTTATGTATTGGTTTTGATTACAAAAAGATGTCATGTTTTACTGATAATTATCAGTAAAACTTGAACATCTTTTTGTAAAGTTGGAAACTTCTATTGTTGTAACATTCTATTGTAACATTCTATTTTTGGAAATTTCTATTGTTGAATATTCCATTGTTTTAATCTTTCAAATTTCAGAGAGCCAGAAATTGGCACACTAATTTAAATTAGAAGTTTCCAATCTTCATTTGACAGAATGTTGATTTTCAGCAAAAAACAAAACCGAAGATAAGACCAAGTGTTGAAAACATTTATTAAAACAAACAACAACTAGACAGACTTAAGATGAAGAAAACATAGGTAATAAGGAAATGAATGAATCCAATAAACTGCATAGAACTTGCAAACTAGTTAGGATATAAAAAAAAATCATGGCTATAATAATTGTAAATTATTGATAAATTTGACCCTAGTGTAATTCGCAACACATCCACATGGCAAATGGCAGTTGCAGGTTTGAGTCTCACTCCAGGGCCAATTCTTTTCTTCCAATTTAATCTAAAATTATTCAACTAAAATTATAATTATTAAATTTAATATGAGATGGTGCCTAATGCCTCCCTCTACGATCCAATTTACCAGTAATTTATAATTATTATAGCCATTATTTAGCCCAATGTCATACAGCAGTTGTTGTAGCTTTATTGTAATGTATCGAGTTTCGTAAAGATGTTTATATTTGTAAAAGATCATTTAGAATAAATGTAAAAAAACAAAATTGCAATACATTTCAGATATTGAAAGAAGTAAATGTTATAGTAATAATTCTACTAATATAATTTGTATAACTTTATACAAATTATATTAGGAGAAGATAAAAAACAACAGCAAGAAAGAGGAAAGAATAAAATAAAGAAAAATAATATAAAATGTAGTCTATAATTTATAAAATTAAAATGGAAAATAAAATATTCTTAAGAATTTAAAAATATTTACAATTTTAATAAATTCTGGTTTTAATTAAATTTCAATTAAAAAACCTTAAACATAAATGTTAAACTAAAACTAAATAAAGCTTGTTTAAATTCAAATAGTTTAGTTGATTTTAGTATCATCATTAGAAATATGATCATTGAATAACAGTTAAAATTAAAACAATTAGAGCATTTAAAGGATTCATACAATATTCAAAGACATTAATAATAAAATAAAAGAAAAATATTTGAATTTAAATTTGTTTCATTGTTTTTTATTTTAATTTAATACCCAAAAATTAGTTAAATAGTATGTAATTGTAATTAATAGTACACAGGTGTGTATGTGATAATTCTTCATGCTGACAAATTAAAAACAGAATTTAATGTATACNTATACCCACCATCAGGACTCAACAAAAGACTGTTGAAGACTTTTTATATGGACCTAGTCTGAAAATGCTAGGATTTTCTAAGTTTTCACTCCAAGAAAAGTACCTTTTATAGCCTAATTGAATTTATGTTTGAGAAGTTTCCTTAACAGTGTATTTAACATCATTTAGCTGCTTTCTTATTTTTTTTAGAGATGTAACTGATTATTATATGATATATTGTATATTGAAATGTTCCTAATATACCAGTATCAGTTCATTTTGCAAACTGATAGTCTACCTTCTTTTTTTTTGATACATATCCTTCACATTGTTTTGCTACGTCAGGCATTCAAACATGGCGATGGATATATGTACTGCAAAACAGTCAGACTCATGGTAGAGAGAGCATGTGATTTGCTACCAACCACCACATGATGTATAGTTGTTCTCACTTTTGGCGAGTGCCAACTTGGTAGGTTTGTTGCTTTATAAGAGACAGAACACAAGTATCTTTTTATACAATCAGAATAAGCAAAACCACCTTCAGTTTACATTATGATTGTTTAAAATTTGTCACAACCAAAGTACATGGTCTAGATTTGTCTAACCATCTGATTTATATTGTCTTTTTAGGCTCCATGTTGTTGCTCAAGCAAAATGATATGATAATTGTTATGCATATTCTTAAAATATATAACATATGATAGTATGCATTGATATTTTGTTCTTAAATTTGTATATAGGACTTTGAATTAGAGTTAGTGCATTGTTCAGATAAGTTCTCTTTATTTTATCTGATGCTAGAAATGCTTTGTAAAGCTACCGAATGCTAATAAGTTTTCTCTAGAAAGTGAAATGAAATTTTGCATAAGTAATGATCATGATAGTAAATATTCATTTGTTTATAAACAAAAATCAATTTTTATTATAATTAATAAAGGTTTTTATTGAAAAGTACAGATCCAAAAACAATAATAAAAATTCTTAGCACAATCTTATTTTAAATACTTCAATCTTGACCAATCACACAGCAGTGTAATAATGCTTTTGCTTAATGTGCTTATATAAAAAAATTCTCAACCAGATATGTTTTCAGCAAATGATGGGCAACGTGAGAACAATTTTGCCAGGTCATGTGATATTTCAAGCCAGTTGGCAGCTTTTTTTTTCAATCTGGAGATTTTTCTGTACCATTATAAATTTATTCAAGATATGTTTACATTTTTTTTAAAACAAAGGTAGAGTAAAGGTAGACAGATAATTATAATTGCCAAGGATCTGAATCCAAAAAAATCCTGTAGATCAATCTGTATACTTTTATTTCTTTACATTTCAATTTAAATGATTAGTAAACAAAGTGAATGTCTCTAAACCAATCAGCCTTCAGGTTACATTAATCATTGACACTTGCAGACTATGGATAAATACAAGTATTGATATCAAATCACTTGGAAAATTATCAATGTCAGACTGTTCAGCAGAATTCAATATATCTCTCTAATTTTTATTGACGTTCTTTTACATCCAAAATGTTTTTCATGGAATATACTAATTTAAAGTCTTTCAAATCAAACAGAAAACATAATTGTGAAGATAATTTTTTAACAATTGCTAAAATTTATGCTCCTACAAATACAAGCAAGCTATATTAATTAAAAAATTAGAAAAAAACAAATAAGCTTTCAATCATAACTAAAGTATAACATTAAAAATTACTCCTTTAAAATATAATAATCAATAACTCAAAAATGGCTTTTAACAGAAAAATTATTATAATAAACTAAGATTTAATTTAAATCATACACCTTTACAAAAAGGTGATAAATGCTTTTATTTAGAATTTATTAAGAAGAATTTCGTAAAAGAATTAAAAGAGTTATAATTATAAATATTAGAATTATTCCATTGAGAAATGTTTAATTATTCAAGAAGAATGATATATTTTTTTTATTTTAATTTCAAAAAATATTGGCATCAGTTTGCATTAAACATATAAGATTTAAAGAAAATTGAAATACTGATGCAAAGTTTTGAAAAATTCTCTCTAAAACTGCTTTATTAAAATTATTATAACAAACTAAGGTTTAATTTAAAACTGCTTTATTAAAAGCAGTTTTAGAGAGAGTTTTTCAAAACTTTGAAGGTTTTAGTTATCAAATGGATATTATTTCAAAATATCTGATATGGAATCAAAACATTGAACACTAACATAAAAAACAAACTTCCTAAAAATGTCACAAATCGTTGGTGCACAAGAATAGTGACAACTCAAAAAAATAGATCTTCCAGAACAGTCATTTAAAAGTTTCTTGTTTCTTGCAAGGCATTGTCATGATCTTGGATTGTTAAAATTTTCAAACCTTTCTTGGAAATAAATATTAGTGTTCATTCTTCCATATAAAAATATGGGGAGTTTGCTATACATTTCTACAATAAACTTGAAATTGGAAATTTTTGAGTTGTGTCACTATTCTTGTGCACCAATGAAATGCAAAATAATCACTACTGAAATACTTTGACTTCGTTTAAGTGTTTTTGATTAAGAAATAGGCATCAAAAGATTCCTAATGAATAAAATAATTTTTTCTAACATATCTCAGTATTATTAGTCATTATACTCAACCACTAAATACTTTCATCAAAGTTTCATTCACCATCTTCGCTTTTAGAGGATTTTACTCCAATATTAACTTACAATAATATAATTTTTTCTTTTTGTTGTTAGAAGAATCATTCATAATGATAATTATTCTACAGATTAATCATCACAAACAATTCTCTTAGTAATAATAGAAAATAATAAAGTCATTTGCCACAAAACAAATACTGTATTG
Organism: Centruroides sculpturatus; assembly: GCF_000671375.1. Lineage (NCBI taxonomy): Eukaryota > Metazoa > Arthropoda > Arachnida > Scorpiones > Buthidae > Centruroides > Centruroides sculpturatus. Next base: position 63,843 of record NW_019385151.1, on the reverse strand, counting down.
CGAAACAAGTGTTTATATCCATAAAATGTCATTTTGCTACAATTTTATTGCAAAAGTGCAAATAAAGTAAATTAGTATTTTAATTTTAAAATTTTAAAAACATAAAAATATAAATGTCTTTACAAGGCAGAATTTCCGTAAACAAGAATGATATGAACATGCTATGAAAAGAAGAAACAGTATACGGGCTGTTCAGTAACTGCATCAGACTACAGATTCTTCCAATGAAGAAGTCTGTGAAGTTTCTTCTATGAAAGAAACTTTTTTTGCCAAAATATTTGACATATTTGACAAAAGCATTAAAATAGCCCGATTAATTTACGGCATTCGGTTGGTGTCTTACTATATTGGATATCGGGTTTGGAGATGTTTATTTATATAAATGTCTCTCAATAATATAATATTCTTCTTAAAATTAGTCAAAAACTTATTATAAATTTCATTTTTATTATCACATTTAGATGTAATCTTGTTCAATGATCCAAGAGAGAATGTTTAAAGAATACTCTTCCTATAAGGCTGCGTACACACTAGGCATTTTTAAACGCACGTTAAACGTGCGTTTTAAAGAACCAAGAGTTCTACTAAAGCGCCCAAAAAACGTGCGTTTTAAAAAAAATCTATAAACGTGAGTTTGAGTGTGTACGCCTATGTAGAACTCTTGGTTCTTTAAAACGTGCGTTTAAAAACGCCTAGTGTGTACGCAGCCTAAATATCAACAACAAACATGTATAAAAATATATCTATTTTATAAAAATGCAATAGAAAATTTTTCTGTAATAATTAATTTATGTAATATATGCTATAATTTAAAAATGCAATAATTGCATTGTTGCTACAATGTAAATTTTTATTCCACAGACCACAGTAAAGGATTTTTGAGACTCAAAAGCACAAGTTATAGACAGGTCGAATCTTTAAATGTTCTTTAAAAAAAATTAGGTTGGTTAATATTAGCCAATAATGATGTTCTGTTATAAGCATTTCGACTTTCTTAAAATAGATATTCAAATCTTATTGCATTGCATGCATCATTAAAAACATTTCCTATAAATATGGATACATTTCTTTATAACATTAAAAATTCCGAGTAAGAATTTTATTATTACAAATATATTTATCTGACATGTGTTAAAATTACTTTTTGAATGAAATAGTTTATTTTAAGAAGTAAAAATTAATCTTAGACATTTTCATAAATTTAATTAATTAATAAGAATATAGACTAAATTTAAAAACACTGGTCCAAAAAGCGTATTTGTTTATTTGATAACTTATATGCATCAACAAACCCATCATCAAAAAATACAATTAAAACTAAATGAATGAAATAGTGACTTTTATAAACATCACTTTCTCGATATTTTCAAATTTAATAAAGCATCAAATTGAAATTTTACTTAAAATTTAATTAAAGACATTTGTTTTTGTCGATTCAAAGAACTTCAAAATAAATTTTCTATTACTTATATGAAACTGGTATTTTTACATAATATTTTTAAGAGATAACACACTTCAATGCTGAAAATTACTCTTTCCGAAAGGATTACAAAACTAAACCTAAGCATAAATGACAAATCCCTTTCAATATGGTATAAGTCATGGCCTCTGAGGCAACTGACAATAGTTAACAGTAAACTAACCAAAAACAACAATTAGAAAGAGAAAAAAATGATTTTAACCTGCAACTTAGGATAATCACCCTAATGTGGTTGGAGAGGTGGTTTTTTTCTAATCACACTTCACTTCTATCATACAAAAGTAACTGAATATTACATAATTTGTTAAATAAAAACTATAATAATATAAATAAATCTAATTCATATTAATAAAGAAAACATAATCATTGTCAAATTCAATTTTTCACACATAAATTGATAGGTGTGCGATCACAATATTCCCTGTAGTGCATTAAACATATAAGATTTAAAGAAAATTGAAATACTGATGCAAAGTTTTGAAAAATTCTCTCTAAAACTGCTTTATTAAAATTATTATAACAAACTAAGGTTTAATTTAAAACTGCTTTATTAAAAGCAGTTTTAGAGAGAGTTTTTCAAAACTTTGAAGGTTTTAGTTATCAAATGGATATTATTTCAAAATATCTGATATGGAATCAAAACATTGAACACTAACATAAAAAACAAACTTCCTAAAAATGTCACAAATCGTTGGTGCACAAGAATAGTGACAACTCAAAAAAATAGATCTTCCAGAACAGTCATTTAAAAGTTTCTTGTTTCTTGCAAGGCATTGTCATGATCTTGGATTGTTAAAATTTTCAAACCTTTCTTGGAAATAAATATTAGTGTTCATTCTTCCATATAAAAATATGGGGAGTTTGCTATACATTTCTACAATAAACTTGAAATTGGAAATTTTTGAGTTGTGTCACTATTCTTGTGCACCAATGAAATGCAAAATAATCACTACTGAAATACTTTGACTTCGTTTAAGTGTTTTTGATTAAGAAATAGGCATCAAAAGATTCCTAATGAATAAAATAATTTTTTCTAACATATCTCAGTATTATTAGTCATTATACTCAACCACTAAATACTTTCATCAAAGTTTCATTCACCATCTTCGCTTTTAGAGGATTTTACTCCAATATTAACTTACAATAATATAATTTTTTCTTTTTGTTGTTAGAAGAATCATTCATAATGATAATTATTCTACAGATTAATCATCACAAACAATTCTCTTAGTAATAATAGAAAATAATAAAGTCATTTGCCACAAAACAAATACTGTATTGCGAAACAAGTGTTTATATCCATAAAATGTCATTTTGCTACAATTTTATTGCAAAAGTGCAAATAAAGTAAATTAGTATTTTAATTTTAAAATTTTAAAAACATAAAAATATAAATGTCTTTACAAGGCAGAATTTCCGTAAACAAGAATGATATGAACATGCTATGAAAAGAAGAAACAGTATACGGGCTGTTCAGTAACTGCATCAGACTACAGATTCTTCCAATGAAGAAGTCTGTGAAGTTTCTTCTATGAAAGAAACTTTTTTTGCCAAAATATTTGACATATTTGACAAAAGCATTAAAATAGCCCGATTAATTTACGGCATTCGGTTGGTGTCTTACTATATTGGATATCGGGTTTGGAGATGTTTATTTATATAAATGTCTCTCAATAATATAATATTCTTCTTAAAATTAGTCAAAAACTTATTATAAATTTCATTTTTATTATCACATTTAGATGTAATCTTGTTCAATGATCCAAGAGAGAATGTTTAAAGAATACTCTTCCTATAAGGCTGCGTACACACTAGGCATTTTTAAACGCACGTTAAACGTGCGTTTTAAAGAACCAAGAGTTCTACTAAAGCGCCCAAAAAACGTGCGTTTTAAAAAAAATCTATAAACGTGAGTTTGAGTGTGTACGCCTATGTAGAACTCTTGGTTCTTTAAAACGTGCGTTTAAAAACGCCTAGTGTGTACGCAGCCTAAATATCAACAACAAACATGTATAAAAATATATCTATTTTATAAAAATGCAATAGAAAATTTTTCTGTAATAATTAATTTATGTAATATATGCTATAATTTAAAAATGCAATAATTGCATTGTTGCTACAATGTAAATTTTTATTCCACAGACCACAGTAAAGGATTTTTGAGACTCAAAAGCACAAGTTATAGACAGGTCGAATCTTTAAATGTTCTTTAAAAAAAATTAGGTTGGTTAATATTAGCCAATAATGATGTTCTGTTATAAGCATTTCGACTTTCTTAAAATAGATATTCAAATCTTATTGCATTGCATGCATCATTAAAAACATTTCCTATAAATATGGATACATTTCTTTATAACATTAAAAATTCCGAGTAAGAATTTTATTATTACAAATATATTTATCTGACATGTGTTAAAATTACTTTTTGAATGAAATAGTTTATTTTAAGAAGTAAAAATTAATCTTAGACATTTTCATAAATTTAATTAATTAATAAGAATATAGACTAAATTTAAAAACACTGGTCCAAAAAGCGTATTTGTTTATTTGATAACTTATATGCATCAACAAACCCATCATCAAAAAATACAATTAAAACTAAATGAATGAAATAGTGACTTTTATAAACATCACTTTCTCGATATTTTCAAATTTAATAAAGCATCAAATTGAAATTTTACTTAAAATTTAATTAAAGACATTTGTTTTTGTCGATTCAAAGAACTTCAAAATAAATTTTCTATTACTTATATGAAACTGGTATTTTTACATAATATTTTTAAGAGATAACACACTTCAATGCTGAAAATTACTCTTTCCGAAAGGATTACAAAACTAAACCTAAGCATAAATGACAAATCCCTTTCAATATGGTATAAGTCATGGCCTCTGAGGCAACTGACAATAGTTAACAGTAAACTAACCAAAAACAACAATTAGAAAGAGAAAAAAATGATTTTAACCTGCAACTTAGGATAATCACCCTAATGTGGTTGGAGAGGTGGTTTTTTTCTAATCACACTTCACTTCTATCATACAAAAGTAACTGAATATTACATAATTTGTTAAATAAAAACTATAATAATATAAATAAATCTAATTCATATTAATAAAGAAAACATAATCATTGTCANATAATAAAATAAAAGAAAAATATTTGAATTTAAATTTGTTTCATTGTTTTTTATTTTAATTTAATACCCAAAAATTAGTTAAATAGTATGTAATTGTAATTAATAGTACACAGGTGTGTATGTGATAATTCTTCATGCTGACAAATTAAAAACAGAATTTAATGTATACAGGTGGCCCTAGACTTTTGCATAATTCGCTATTTCACACATTTTTAAAAATTTAACTTTTTAAATATTTTTGTCAATAATGAAAAAATTTCCTTCCATGCAGAACGCTCACACACTACAAAGTGCAGTAGCTTGCTCTACGTTCTCGGACACACATTACTTCCTACAATAACAGACTTCTCGGAATCCTAATCACTACTGTGTTGTTCTGAGCAAGAGTTCAAAACAGTTTCAGTCTTGAATTAGTGCGTGCATCAATGTGTTGTGTGCTTTGCCAATTTATTTGTTTATGTTTAAATATTTCGTTCTTATAAATTGATAATCACGAGTGAGAAACAGAGAAACTGCAGTGTTGATACAAATAAAAAGAAATTAAGGATTCATAAACTTCATATGATTGAGATAAAGATGGAAATAATTAAACATTCTGAAAACGGTAACTCTTTTGCTTCAATCAGATGTTCGTACAATGTAAACAGTTCTATGATATGTGCAATTTTGAAAAATAAGAGTAAAATTAAGGAATAAATATTTTAAACACAGTTTTTGGTGCATATTTTTTTATATCCATCTACTTTCGAACATTCAACATTCGCNAAAATAAATAATATTGTATTATTGCTGTTAAAAATAACATTGCTTATTGTAGATATTGCTTCAATGACAATGTGATATTTCTTTTGAATACTTTTGTTAGAATTACTGAACAACTAAATACGGAACCTGTTACCGGTGTACTTTTTGCGTGAAAAAATCTTCTTTCCACAAAGAAGATTTTTTCACGCAAAAAGTACACCGGTAACAGGTTCCGTATTTAGTTGTTCAGTAATTCTAACAAAAGTATTCAAAAGAAATATCACATTGTCATTGAAGCAATATCTACAATAAGCAATGTTATTTTTAACAGCAATAATACAATATTATTTATTTTTACAATATGAAACAAAAATCTATTAAAACAACAATAAAAGTAAGAAGATGGTCATTAATCTATAAAATCAAAACACTAACAATTAATTCTAAACATCTTACCTAGCTAAATATAATTTTTATGATTAGAACTTATTGACTCAACTGCAGACAATCCTGATATTTTAATTCCTAAACCATAAAAGTTTCCATCAAAGGCCATACTTTAATTGCTATTTATAATTCAGTGGCATGGAAAATCAATACATTCACTGCAAATTATTTCTTGTAAAAAAAAACAAATTACGTAATACAGTAGACTCCCCTATAACACTAGATAATTCCATGTTATATGAATTCCATGTTGTATGAGTCACTTAGATTTTATAAATACATGTGCCAGGCTGTGAATGGCTCATGTATTTGTAAAATCTAAGTGACTCGTACAACATGGAATTCATATAACACGGAATTATCTACAGTGTTATAGGGAGGGTCTACTGTATATTATTTTCCAAACTGAGATACAGAAAGTATTTCCAGGGCACAAGAAAAAAATCAGAAATAGACACCAATAATTTTATTAAAGATTAATTTTATGCATGGCCTGGCTTTGCCTAAATAACTGTCACAGATTACAGGAGTTCTCAGTGCAAATACAGAATTTGACTTTCATCCACTCATTTAACATAGCAATATACAATTTCAATATGTCACCTTTATTGTAATCTTCATGCTAAAGACACCAAATTCAAATTAGATTAACCTGCAGTGATATTTGTTGATTCTTCCTTGACATCTCCACTATAGACTCTCACTATGAATCCTTGACACATCTTTCACAAGTGGACAAGTTGATATGACCAGAATCAAAAATTTATATTCTGTCAAATATCATTCTTTCACCAATAATTTTATTAAAGATTGATTTCTGCACTTGTTTGACTTTTGGTTGATTTGAATTGATAATTTTGAAGCTATCACAACACTACACAGGGTCAACAGAATATGAACATTTACTAATCTGTATATGTGCCACAGATTCCTAAAGGTATGTATATGAGGGCAGGTGGTGTATGCAATATGCATACCAACTATAACTCTTATTTGACTGCTTTTAATATATCTGAATATTTTCAGATAGAAATGGACAAACTGGGATATTCCAGGATGAATTTTTAAATAGGGAAAAAGTATTCCAAATCAGACAAACCCCAAAAAATTGGAATGTATGACAATCCTATGTGTAGACCACAAATGATCTAGCAATTGAGGCTTATGTTATACACGAACATCTCTCTGCTACTGAAAACTCTCTCAGACTATGTATGATGAAACATCAAATCCTGATATAAAAATATTTAGAACAAAATTCCTCCTTTCCAGAATGATGCAATCACTTTAATTTAGAAACAATATAAAATCTGAACTTTTACAATTATCCAGTTGCCATTTGCAATTTATTATCATTGCTTTATAATGCTGTTATATCATTTTGCTTTATATACCAATTATTAAAAGCTCAATCAGCAAATAATTTTAGTGTGAAAATGAAATAAATTTGTAGAATATGTAAACTGAAAACAAGATCTAATAGATCATATCTGATAACTGATTATAGTTATAACTTAATAAATGAAAAATGTAATTAAAAAAACTGATGAATGATATGCAAGCTTCTTAATTACCAATTAATAACTATTTATAAATGTTCTACTAAATGCTTTACTACTTTGAACTTCAACTCAAATTTATAATCAATTACAGACAGATTTGTTAACTTATATTACTATAAATACAATTCAAGCAGCTTTTCTAAGAGCAAAATCTTCTTATAAAACAATGCAACACCTCTATGTAATTCCTTACCTAAAACTTCTTAAATTTAGAAGTTTTTGCAATACCTTAATGTTATCAAGATTAATTCTCATTTTTAGATTTTATCATTTAAAAACCCTTTCAACTTCAGTTATCATCAAACGAACTTCTTTCAAATCTATTCTAAATATTCCAGAATCTAAGGGTTTTTTAATGATAAGATCTAAATATGAGTGTCGATCTCAAAAACATTCAAGTTGTTACAAAAAATTTATAAATGAGTTTATTTTACTATGGTTACTTGTAAAATTTTTGCACTTTTGGGCTGTATACCCACCATCAGGACTCAACAAAAGACTGTTGAAGACTTTTTATATGGACCTAGTCTGAAAATGATAGGATTTTCTAAGTTTTCACTCCAAGAAAAGTACCTTTTATAGCCTAATTGAATTTATGTTTGAGAAGTTTCCTTAACAGTGTATTTAACATCATTTAGCTGCTTTCTTATTTTTTTTAGAGATGTAACTGATTATTATATGATATATTGTATATTGAAATGTTCCTAATATACCAGTATCAGTTCATTTTGCAAACTGATAGTCTACCTTCTTTTTTTTTGATACATATCCTTCACATTGTTTTGCTACGTCAGGCATTCAAACATGGCGATGGATATATGTACTGCAAAACAGTCAGACTCATGGTAGAGAGAGCATGTGATTTGCTACCAACCACCACATGATGTATAGTTGTTCTCACTTTTGGCGAGTGCCAACTTGGTAGGTTTGTTGCTTTATAAGAGACAGAACACAAGTATCTTTTTATACAATCAGAATAAGCAAAACCACCTTCAGTTTACATTATGATTGTTTAAAATTTGTCACAACCAAAGTACATGGTCTAGATTTGTCTAACCATCTGATTTATATTGTCTTTTTAGGCTCCATGTTGTTGCTCAAGCAAAATGATATGATAATTGTTATGCATATTCTTAAAATATATAACATATGATAGTATGCATTGATATTTTGTTCTTAAATTTGTATATAGGACTTTGAATTAGAGTTAGTGCATTGTTCAGATAAGTTCTCTTTATTTTATCTGATGCTAGAAATGCTTTGTAAAGCTACCGAATGCTAATAAGTTTTCTCTAGAAAGTGAAATGAAATTTTGCATAAGTAATGATCATGATAGTAAATATTCATTTGTTTATAAACAAAAATCAATTTTTATTATAATTAATAAAGGTTTTTATTGAAAAGTACAGATCCAAAAACAATAATAAAAATTCTTAGCACAATCTTATTTTAAATACTTCAATCTTGACCAATCACACAGCAGTGTAATAATGCTTTTGCTTAATGTGCTTATATAAAAAAATTCTCAACCAGATATGTTTTCAGCAAATGATGGGCAACGTGAGAACAATTTTGCCAGGTCATGTGATATTTCAAGCCAGTTGGCAGCTTTTTTTTTCAATCTGGAGATTTTTCTGTACCATTATAAATTTATTCAAGATATGTTTACATTTTTTTTAAAACAAAGGTAGAGTAAAGGTAGACAGATAATTATAATTGCCAAGGATCTGAATCCAAAAAAATCCTGTAGATCAATCTGTATACTTTTATTTCTTTACATTTCAATTTAAATGATTAGTAAACAAAGTGAATGTCTCTAAACCAATCAGCCTTCAGGTTACATTAATCATTGACACTTGCAGACTATGGATAAATACAAGTATTGATATCAAATCACTTGGAAAATTATCAATGTCAGACTGTTCAGCAGAATTCAATATATCTCTCTAATTTTTATTGACGTTCTTTTACATCCAAAATGTTTTTCATGGAATATACTAATTTAAAGTCTTTCAAATCAAACAGAAAACATAATTGTGAAGATAATTTTTTAACAATTGCTAAAATTTATGCTCCTACAAATACAAGCAAGCTATATTAATTAAAAAATTAGAAAAAAACAAATAAGCTTTCAATCATAACTAAAGTATAACATTAAAAATTACTCCTTTAAAATATAATAATCAATAACTCAAAAATGGCTTTTAACAGAAAAATTATTATAATAAACTAAGATTTAATTTAAATCATACACCTTTACAAAAAGGTGATAAATGCTTTTATTTAGAATTTATTAAGAAGAATTTCGTAAAAGAATTAAAAGAGTTATAATTATAAATATTAGAATTATTCCATTGAGAAATGTTTAATTATTCAAGAAGAATGATATATTTTTTTTATTTTAATTTCAAAAAATATTGGCATCAGTTTGCATTAAACATATAAGATTTAAAGAAAATTGAAATACTGATGCAAAGTTTTGAAAAATTCTCTCTAAAACTGCTTTATTAAAATTATTATAACAAACTAAGGTTTAATTTAAAACTGCTTTATTAAAAGCAGTTTTAGAGAGAGTTTTTCAAAACTTTGAAGGTTTTAGTTATCAAATGGATATTATTTCAAAATATCTGATATGGAATCAAAACATTGAACACTAACATAAAAAACAAACTTCCTAAAAATGTCACAAATCGTTGGTGCACAAGAATAGTGACAACTCAAAAAAATAGATCTTCCAGAACAGTCATTTAAAAGTTTCTTGTTTCTTGCAAGGCATTGTCATGATCTTGGATTGTTAAAATTTTCAAACCTTTCTTGGAAATAAATATTAGTGTTCATTCTTCCATATAAAAATATGGGGAGTTTGCTATACATTTCTACAATAAACTTGAAATTGGAAATTTTTGAGTTGTGTCACTATTCTTGTGCACCAATGAAATGCAAAATAATCACTACTGAAATACTTTGACTTCGTTTAAGTGTTTTTGATTAAGAAATAGGCATCAAAAGATTCCTAATGAATAAAATAATTTTTTCTAACATATCTCAGTATTATTAGTCATTATACTCAACCACTAAATACTTTCATCAAAGTTTCATTCACCATCTTCGCTTTTAGAGGATTTTACTCCAATATTAACTTACAATAATATAATTTTTTCTTTTTGTTGTTAGAAGAATCATTCATAATGATAATTATTCTACAGATTAATCATCACAAACAATTCTCTTAGTAATAATAGAAAATAATAAAGTCATTTGCCACAAAACAAATACTGTATTGCGAAACAAGTGTTTATATCCATAAAATGTCATTTTGCTACAATTTTATTGCAAAAGTGCAAATAAAGTAAATTAGTATTTTAATTTTAAAATTTTAAAAACATAAAAATATAAATGTCTTTACAAGGCAGAATTTCCGTAAACAAGAATGATATGAACATGCTATGAAAAGAAGAAACAGTATACGGGCTGTTCAGTAACTGCATCAGACTACAGATTCTTCCAATGAAGAAGTCTGTGAAGTTTCTTCTATGAAAGAAACTTTTTTTGCCAAAATATTTGACATATTTGACAAAAGCATTAAAATAGCCCGATTAATTTACGGCATTCGGTTGGTGTCTTACTATATTGGATATCGGGTTTGGAGATGTTTATTTATATAAATGTCTCTCAATAATATAATATTCTTCTTAAAATTAGTCAAAAACTTATTATAAATTTCATTTTTATTATCACATTTAGATGTAATCTTGTTCAATGATCCAAGAGAGAATGTTTAAAGAATACTCTTCCTATAAGGCTGCGTACACACTAGGCATTTTTAAACGCACGTTAAACGTGCGTTTTAAAGAACCAAGAGTTCTACTAAAGCGCCCAAAAAACGTGCGTTTTAAAAAAAATCTATAAACGTGAGTTTGAGTGTGTACGCCTATGTAGAACTCTTGGTTCTTTAAAACGTGCGTTTAAAAACGCCTAGTGTGTACGCAGCCTAAATATCAACAACAAACATGTATAAAAATATATCTATTTTATAAAAATGCAATAGAAAATTTTTCTGTAATAATTAATTTATGTAATATATGCTATAATTTAAAAATGCAATAATTGCATTGTTGCTACAATGTAAATTTTTATTCCACAGACCACAGTAAAGGATTTTTGAGACTCAAAAGCACAAGTTATAGACAGGTCGAATCTTTAAATGTTCTTTAAAAAAAATTAGGTTGGTTAATATTAGCCAATAATGATGTTCTGTTATAAGCATTTCGACTTTCTTAAAATAGATATTCAAATCTTATTGCATTGCATGCATCATTAAAAACATTTCCTATAAATATGGATACATTTCTTTATAACATTAAAAATTCCGAGTAAGAATTTTATTATTACAAATATATTTATCTGACATGTGTTAAAATTACTTTTTGAATGAAATAGTTTATTTTAAGAAGTAAAAATTAATCTTAGACATTTTCATAAATTTAATTAATTAATAAGAATATAGACTAAATTTAAAAACACTGGTCCAAAAAGCGTATTTGTTTATTTGATAACTTATATGCATCAACAAACCCATCATCAAAAAATACAATTAAAACTAAATGAATGAAATAGTGACTTTTATAAACATCACTTTCTCGATATTTTCAAATTTAATAAAGCATCAAATTGAAATTTTACTTAAAATTTAATTAAAGACATTTGTTTTTGTCGATTCAAAGAACTTCAAAATAAATTTTCTATTACTTATATGAAACTGGTATTTTTACATAATATTTTTAAGAGATAACACACTTCAATGCTGAAAATTACTCTTTCCGAAAGGATTACAAAACTAAACCTAAGCATAAATGACAAATCCCTTTCAATATGGTATAAGTCATGGCCTCTGAGGCAACTGACAATAGTTAACAGTAAACTAACCAAAAACAACAATTAGAAAGAGAAAAAAATGATTTTAACCTGCAACTTAGGATAATCACCCTAATGTGGTTGGAGAGGTGGTTTTTTTCTAATCACACTTCACTTCTATCATACAAAAGTAACTGAATATTACATAATTTGTTAAATAAAAACTATAATAATATAAATAAATCTAATTCATATTAATAAAGAAAACATAATCATTGTCAAATTCAATTTTTCACACATAAATTGATAGGTGTGCGATCACAATATTCCCTGTAGGATTAATACAAATTATTTCCATATAACAGAGAGAAGTTACTCTTAACAATGAAAAGTTGCACTAAATGGAGAAAAGAAGTAAACAAATACACCTTTATGCTTGCTAATTGTATAATTTCAATAAAGTAATACTTAAAATATCCATTTACAATTATTAGATAATTCATAAAAGTAAGACAACATACTAAAAGATTACCGATAATATTAACTTCTAACAAATAATAACAGGAAAAAAGATAACATTAAGTAATAATTTGCTTAAATCAGTTAATTTGGAAAGAAAAATGTCATTTTATTTTAGCCGCGCAAAAATTATATCAAATAATTATCTTATATTTCATATTCCTTTCTTAAAAATAATAAATAGTGAAGCAACAAATACAAAGTGAAATGAATATAAACTAAGAAAGTGGGTTACTTAATTGATATGTATACCTACAACTCTATTGTCAAAAAATATTACAATATGCGTAGGATTAATTTATCGAGAAATAAACTCCGCAGCATATTTAAAAGCAGAATATGGAAATATTTTTTAAAAATTCCTATAAAATAAAAATTGAACAAAAAAACAATAACAAGTTTCACTTTCTATCAAATAGGAAAACAGTCTATTTTGGGTCAAACAATCAATTAAAAGTATTTGATACACGTTTCCTCTAAGGCAACGAGCAGAGGCTAAAGATATCGACGTATCAATTATACAGAAAATACTGAACAAAATAAAGAAATTGAACATTAAAATAGTTCAATATTTATGAACAAGAAATACACACAAAATAATTAGCATCAAACTCAAACCTACTAAATATATCAGTTTGGTGTGTCTAGTCCTAAAAAACAGGTAGTAATTATGTTATCATTGCTTCGTGTTTACTACACTTAAAATCATGTCTTGCTATCATTTTAAAAATCAGAATATCTTCCATTAAGTGATTAAATTTTAACTCTGTCATGTCAATTAACTATTTTTAAATTTCTAATCAGTCCTAGAAGTGAATTTTACAAACATAACCGACATTTTTATATTTATCTATACATTCCATATTAAAGTTTAAAAATTAAACAATTTATAAATATAATTAATCATAATATAAAATTTATCAGAAAATAATAAGTGCATTATATGTATGTTTTGAAGAAATAGTAGGCTTAATGTAGATTAAATTTATCAATTTATGCAATAAAAAAATATATCTAATCAAAGCAAAACTTACTGAATGAATATACAAAATATTAACATTAACAATTAAAATTATAGGCTTAATCTATAATACTTATTTTTTAATCAAAAAATTATCAATCACATATGTCAATTGTCAATGTGATATCTTTAGATAACAGAATTAATTGCTGAAAATATGTGATTAAGCCTCTTTAAATTATAAAAATTGTATACATACATAAAGTGATAATGCTAAATTAATAAAACTTAAAAACAGTGCTACAATTCTAGAAAATTCTGACAGCTGATGAGCTTATAATAAAATATTTGGCTTCAAATAACTGCCATTATTTGAAAATTCCTTTTTAGTGGTTAACTAGAATCCAATTTCACAATAATATTTATCAAATAAATTCTACATTTTAAATATTTCATATATATATATCTCATATAATGAAGAGAAATTATAAACAGATAAGGTACTTAGATAATGCATGTACGGTACATTGTAATTATGTTGCAGTACAGTTAAAAATTTTAAAAATTCCTTAAACCTATCGCATAAGTGCATTAATAAAATACATTACATCAAAATGCAATGCGATTAAAGCAATAATTTTGTTATATTTAACATTTTTGGAACCGAGTCCCACACAGCATTTAAATGTTTCAAATCCCAAAATTGTTACACATTAGTAAATTCTAACTTTCGGACAAAGAGAAACACTATCTCGGGAGCAGCGAACCTTTTCGAGCTGGCGTGCCATGCTTCGCTTTAGACGTTTAAAGACCGGAGGACGATTTCTCCTCGAATGCCAATTTTTTGGGCAGGCCGGCCGGAGGTTCCCCACCCCCGCTCCGTCCAAACCCGAGACAATATATAAAAACGGGTAAATTTACAAAACCAACTCGACTTTTAAACACGCTACGAACTGCAAGCCTCACACTCTTACAAATTTAATCCGTCGTCGTAAAACATCACGCAATGCAAGGCTTCTGTAGAATCTACACAAAATCTCATCCTCGACAAACGTAAACTACGATAAAAAGCATTCCGGGAAGAAACAAACAAACAGAAAGAAATTTTTAACTTGCAAATGAACAGAACCGCACAGGCACCGTCTGGAAGTTTTTCTACTCGACCCGTAAAAACCGAAGTAATCCGCAAATAATTTCAGATTCCATAACTTTCCAAAAAGCCGATCTCGGTAATCTGCAAATCGAATCCGAAGCTCCGGAAAGACTGCCGGAACGGCCGTCCGGCTAAGCGGAAGGGCGAGACCCTCGAATCCCGTAGTCCGGGCGAGAGGTAACTCCCGCCCCAGATTCCGGCAGACCCAAGAAGATTCCTCTCCGGACCGGCAGGAGAGGACGGAGAGCGGGACGAATCCCAGAGAGGCGGCTTTCCCTCCGGACGACGGAGAGGCATTTAAAATCCGAAAGGAGGTCGAAACAGAAAACAAACAAACAAAAAAACGAATACGTCTAACGGTAAAATTTTCGGCATTGGGCGTATAAATAAAATTCGGGAGAATTTCTGGGGGAGCGGGACAAAAGAAAAAAAGACAGGAGAAACCGGCATCCGTAATAACGTTATCGGTAGGCACAGGAGGCACATCGCCCGGGGCAAACGGCTGCCACATTTCTATTTCTGGTCTATTAATCTGTCATCGAATCGATTCGAATCGGTTGGAAACTTTTATCGCGGAGGAGAGACGATAATTAATTGGTCGGAGGGAAATCGAACCCGTGGCGAACGACGGGAGAAGGGAGAAGACGAAGCCGGCGAGCGGAGAGAAGGCAGATAAAAGGGGGAAGGCCGAATTGGAAGTAAAATGGTGGGAGCGGTTGGGCCAGAAGATGGTACGGCGAGCGACTTACCCGAGGATTCCTCCGACGTACTTCTTTCCTTCCACCCTCCAAGGGGTTCCGCCATATTTCTCGATCAGATGGACATTCCGATTCAAGTCGTAGGTGCTGGCGCGATTGTCTCTTTTTCTCTTGGCCCGGTTGAAGTAGGAATTGTCCGACGCGTTGGCCTCCGACTTATTGGCCGAGTTCTTGCCGTTGTCCACCTCCATCGCCCCGTTGCCGTCCAGCAATTCGTTCAGATCGACGTTTTCCAGGCCCCGTTGTGTTTCCCAAATTCTCGTCCACAGTTCCAAGGCCGGTCCGTACTGTTCGGGTTGGTACCAACCGATGGTGGGATCCATTCACACGTGCCGATACTTTTCGAACGTCGTCTCGTCGGGTAACGTCGTCGAACGCGCTCGATAACGTAGAAAAAACAAAAGAAAAGGAAACGATCGGTGCGATTTAAAAAATCCGGCGGTCGGTACAGGCGATCGTTTTCAATCCAAACCAAACTCGTCGCTCCGGGACGACCGGTCTCTCGCACCCAACATGCCTCGCCGAACACCCGGCGCGCATGCGCGCCCGACACTCCTACGCGGCAGCACCGGCTCCGACGCGCGAAGTCGTTTCCGTTTCTCCTCTTTTTCTTTCTTTTTTTAAGATTAAATCTCCGAAACCACGTCTTTTCTCTTCCGTTTCCCACCTTTCGTTTCGTCTTCCGGGTGGCGCGCTGCAAATCCTCTCCGCACCCTCCTCCGACGCCACTTTTTCCCCGTGTGACGTGCAAAAAATCCACCCTTTCTCCCAGAAACGTGTCCGTTTCCGGATTCTTAAATCGATTTCGAATCGACGACTCCTTATTCGATTACCGGTAATTAATCGATTAATAATGTAAAGTGCGTTTTAATTGATCGATTATCTTATAACTCGCTTATCGATTCGTATTTAAATTACGTAGGAAAACGATAAAAGGGTTCCGCGTTAACGTCCCAAACACCTTTCCTTCCGCTGGGTTATCGACTGTCTGAACTTATTGCAACCGAGAAACACCTATAATTTTCTTGTTCCGTGCTAAGATGTAAAATTGGTAAAGAATGTCTACAGACTGGTGTGGATTGCAATGGTTGCGGTGAGCCCTGACTGGTTTAACTTTTGTTGTTCCAATGCTGTCGAATTGCATTCTGTACAAACGTCTTCTGTTTACCAAAAGAACGAGTGAATTTTGGACTTGCGGAACCGTTTGGATTTTTTATTCTAGTTTAGGCGTTTCTACGAAATCTAATATCTACGAATGGTCTCTTAGATGGAGGTTTACAT
This sequence comes from Centruroides sculpturatus, assembly GCF_000671375.1. NCBI lineage: Eukaryota > Metazoa > Arthropoda > Arachnida > Scorpiones > Buthidae > Centruroides > Centruroides sculpturatus. Next base: position 46,950 of record NW_019385151.1, on the reverse strand, counting down.
GGTGGAAAGTAATATTATCGAGCTCGTTCTTTTGATTTTTGGCAAAATTATAGGAAAGTAATGAGTGCAAACGACCGAAATCTTTCGAAACGTCGTACCGTCTGTGTCGGACGGTCTTCTTTTGTTTGTCGAGTAGTCGGACAAAAATACTTTCTTAGTGCGGACTGTCTTGTTGGGATTTAAATAAAAATTATGTACGGATGTGAGGACAAAAGTTTTTGATGTTTTCTCGAGTGGAACTTTGATTGTAATTGCCACGTGCCGCAAAAGATGCAATAACGTATGGTGCAAAATCTAATTAAAGATACGAGAAGTTTTCGTCATTTACTCGTTGTTCATTTTTGGCATTTAAAATGGAAGAATTCGTATTAAGTTTATGATACAAATAATTCTAAATCGCCCAGATAACCAAAAATTGTCAGACTTATTGCTTGATTATAAGGTTTTGAATTGATTTAGATATTTATAATTATGTATTAATATATCAAATGAAAAAATTATTTAGTTTTTGCCAGATTTTCGTAAGCTTTCCAGTTACGTAAAAGTTACATTGTTTATATAGTGGCAACTCAATGGGTTGTCTTGAACAATTTTCTAATAAATTCACATTTGGATATTTATCATCATAAGTACTTACTACAAAAATGAATAACTTATGCATAATCTTTATTAGTTGCATTAATTTTTCAGTAAATGTTTAGTAAATTGAATATTTACATAACTGAAATATTTAAACATTCATTTGCAAACTTAGTTAATGCTTTATATTTTAATTCTGAAGTAATTTTGTGACAGATTAATGCTATATTACCAATACAAGTACATAGCATTGTTACGGAATAGAAATGAATACAATGTTGGAATCCTTGGTACCCAAAAATGCATGGCATTTTGGCGAGACAAAGTTCCTGTGCACCACCAGAAATCCACGGGAAGAGAAATTAATTGAGAAAAACCATCTACAAGCATATGAAGAACTGCAAATGCATCAACCACAAGGACACTAATTGCTTCTTGATGGCATAGAAGTATCTAGCATAATAACATTCAATAAACAATACAATTCAATTCAAAATACTGTATATTTGTATTATGTGTTTTATATAATTATTTTCATTTCAGAATGTATACATTTATTTTTAAAATGTAATGTATCCTTCCTACATGTCTGAATTTACAAATTTGAATATAGGTCTGTATTTGATGTAAAAAGAAATAATATTCTATATTCCAATAGTCTATTTGTTCAGTTGTGTGATATCCTGAAGATGGCTCAATGTGTTAGAAAGAATAAACAATTTGCTGGTTAAAATTCAGTATAATAATATATATTTTTACAGAATATTATTTGTAATATCAATGGCTATTTTATTAATGAGTAGTTTTCAAAAAAACATTCAGGAATATACATTTCTATAGTCCTGAGCATTTCTTTCCTAAGTAGTTTCACTTAGAAAATATACCTTCTTTATACTTATTTATTTAACCACTCAATGCAGATTTCTGATCAATATGTGACATACAGTTGTACTCTGCTCTTTAAAAGACTAGCCAGAAGCCCACACAAATAATGATTGGGAAAGTAAGTGGGAATGTATCCGAGCATATAAATCAAATTACAATATTCAAATTTCAAGTTAAACGTCAAAACATTAGCACATCACAAACTATAAATTGTATAGAACATAGACACAGCACAAAAAATAATAATAATGTAAATTGTATTTATTAACTAAATGTGTGAGGACCTCTACCCTGCAGTCTCCACTGGTTAAGATTGAATATTTTTATCTCCTGATCAGATTAGCACCAGTTTAAGAAATATACAATAACTTAAATGTGTTTCTTGATTTTTGAGATATGATATACTTGTAGGAAAATGAGAGAATAAAAAAAAAGTAAAATTATCAAAAAAAACAGACAAATACACCAAGTTGCATTGTCTTGTGTAATTTTAATATTTTATATTGTAATAAGATTAAAAAGACATATCAAATATAATGATAAAGTAAACAAAACATTTCACCACATTAAGTAAGTACTTAGTTTAGGTCACCAACACAATAAACAATTTCAGCCAAATATGTAGCTAATCACAGTTTTCAATAACTCAATTAACAGATTAGAGTTATGCAGGAAATATTTTAAATTATATACAACAGAAATTCTTACAATAGAACAAAATAAATTCAAATACACAAAACAATTTCAACAGAATATACCATATCAGAATAAATTTCTATATCAATAGAAAGAATAAAAAAATAATTTAAAATACAAAAATAAATAAAGTAAACAATTTTAAAAAAATAAATAATAATATCCATTATGCAAATTTTGAAAATAATCTCTTACAGAAAGAAGAGAAATTAAATAAACTTGGTAAATATACCCAAGCATTGTTCACGTCATATACATCTTGCTTATTTTTTTCTTTCTATAAAAAATTGCTTTCAAAATTTACATAATGGACATTCATTATTATTATTTTTTTATAAAAATTTTATATTGAATATATTTATAAGTTTAAAAGCTTTATTTGTATTATAATTGTTTCATATATTTTAAATTTAGTTTTAAGAAATTCTACTATATATGTTTCATTCCTAATTTCAGAAATGCTTTGCAGTATCCTAGTCTTTCAGTTTAGTTGTTGGAAGCCAAGGATCTGTTTGTTTATTTATTCTTGGTTTTCAATAAAACTGTTGGCTTGCACTAAACAGTTGTTTTGTTTATTGATTTATCAAACCTGAAATTTTTACAAATGAAAAATTTTAAAAACAGTTTCTTCACTACATAAATATTGAATGCCCAAAAGCATCAGTAATTATGTCTGACAATTCCATTTACCAGTAATAATTTAACAATTTTATTAGCATGTTTCTTATAAACACAAAACTTTATTATATAAATTTGATATTGTCAAATATTTTATTTGTTTAATCAATATAATAAGAAAATCTTTGTAAAAATTGTTCAATTTTTAATATTTATTTTCATATAATAATAAAATATATTTGACAATTCTTCATTATGCTTTAGAAGAAATATAGTTTCTGTATGTGTGGTATGACCTTCAAACAAGATAGAAGAAACAAAGAGGAGATGGAAGTTGTGTGTGTGAAAATAAGCATTCATGCATTATTAACAGCTGCCTAAAGCCATTAGCCTATTACAATTATTTTTGTGCTTGTTAATAATATTTTGTGGCAACTGTACATAATAATTTAACAATGAAAGAACTATTAGTACTCCCATATACTAATTCTGTCTGGTACATAATAAAAATAGTTTATGATAACTGTAAAAGCAATATAATTATTAATTGAATTTAATAAAAGAATTATTTTTGGACAATGAATACATTTGTACTTAATTTTATGTATTTATGTTATTTGTGTATTTGTTAATTTTGTTTGTTATAAAAACCAATTACAATAATTTTTATATATAAAATAAATTCTGCTTACAAACATAGTAAATTATTACATATTATTGCATTAATTGTGAATTCAGATGATATATTGAGAATATTACAAAATACACAATTTTCTCTTTCAATTAATTGCTAGTTTGAGCTGTGCAGAAGGGATTGAAACTTTATTCTGATCAAAATGTGATTTATTTCTAATGAAAGAATATTGTCTTTGTATAACTAACCTTTTTTATAATATGCAATTGTCGACTTAACATTGAAAAGCATTGATATAACCCCACAACTCCCTTTAAATGAAAATGTAATGACAATTGGTCATTCATTGTTTCCAATTTGGGATCTTATATTTTTATAATTTATTTTCCTTACTGAACTTGTCAAAATTATTTCCATTTAAGATTACATGGCAAATTTCTTTGGTAAAATATACTTAATGTTTTTGATTTAAAACATGAAAAGTGTATTGGAACTATGATTATTATAATTTAATAGAAATCTTTGTTTAATTTGTACAATTGATTATTATATTAATACATTTACAATATAAAATTGTTGATTCACATTAACTTTTGATGGTTTGATGAAATATGACAATACAACACACAGATGATCTACCAAGAGAAATGTTTCCTGGAGAACTTTATGGGAAACATCCCCAGTATAGACATACAAAAGAAACTTGGAAAAATCCATGCGACCAGCCCATTGGTTGGGCACTATCTCACCAGCAACTACCAGTGTTTGGTAGGTTTAGAGTCATCCACTAGTGCACTTTAACCTTTGAATATTTCAGTTATATATAAAAATTTCAGCACAGAGTACATAAGTTATTTATTCTGTTTTCTGAATATCAAGACAATAAATCTAGTTAGTGAATAATTTTAATTGAAATTATTAACAAATATTTCAGAAAAAAGTAAAGTGCTGTTATGCAATTGAAGACAGTCAGTCTCAATGTAAATGTTAAAAAAAAATTTTAAAGAATAAATCATTTCACTAAACATCAGTTTAGGTTTTGGTGTTTACATGAAAATTTTCTTGCTTCAGTCAGGAATTTTTAACTTTGAGATTATTTTATGATCAGCAAAAGTAATATACTTTAAATATCACTAAATACATGATACTAATGAAAGAATTATTTTGATCAATTATAAATTTTCTTTCAGTTCAAACTTCTTTTCTTGCAGCTAAACTGTTTTAGAATAGTGCTATATGCCTATTGTTAGGAACTGAAAAAGAAATTATCTTGTTGGTCTTTATCTTCAGAAGCCAGCAATAGCATATACCATAGTCAAAACATTTTAAAAGTAGGCCTAATCAAAGCATATTTATTGATATGAAGTTAAGTATTTCTCTCAATATATTATAATGATTTTTTTACTTTTAAAGATTATCATGTTATGATTGTTTCAATTTAATGAATGACTACTTTACCTTCAGTTATATATATTAATAAATAAAATAATCTGAAAGTAATGTTAGTCTGATATTGAAGTTTAGCATAAAAATTCAAGTATTAAATTCTGATCATAATAAACATAGATCATTGCTATTTTTTTTGAATGTAAGAAGAAATCAGAGAATGTGTCTTGAGTTTTCCAATTGAGAAAATCTCATGACAAATTGAGTAGATGATGGATCCCAAGTAGATTCAATATGATATGGTCCTGAAGTCTAGACTTAAAACAGCAGACAATTCACTTTTGGGCATTACAAAAGAAAAATTTCTCAATTCCATCATATGACAGTTATGAATAGGTTTATCAAATTTTCATGGTGTCAAACTAGGAGAGCCAACAGAAGTACCCATCCTCTTCCCCATTACAATTCAATGTACTTAAATTTCCTCATACCTAGAAAAATGACATTGCTATCATTTTTAACCAAAACATGTAAAGTAAGGTGTTACTTAAATTAACCAAGAATTCAAACAACACTGTGTTCTTTAGGAGAAAACTTCTGTATTCCCAATTTACATAAGTTTTTGGTAACTTTCCTCTCATCAGGACCACCTGAAACTGAGGTATCCTGATCAAATCAGGACATCTTGCAAGCCTAGTCATGAAGAACTGCTTTGAGATTTTAAACTGTCAACATGGATGAGGAGAATATGGAAATAAAATTTAAAAGTGTTAAATGGAAGTGAGCCTATAGATGAGTTTAAATTGACATTTATAGAGATTCTAGCCACTTGATAAATCAATATGTTTTAAAATATTAATTTATAAAATCTCTTTTGTATTTTACAAAGGTCTGAGTTGAATCTGGCCAGCTATTTTGTAATAGTATTAGTGATTATATTATTTTAGTTAAATAAATTAAAAACGGTTTACATTTGCATGCTTGAAACTGGCTTAGAAAATATTCACTTATGAGCCAGAGATGAACTAATCAGTGATTCTTTATGGATATTTCACAGATATAAAATAACAAATTACTGTATTTAACTATAGTTAATGAACGTCTAGAGCAGGCCTGACCAACCAACCCAAATTGTTTCGCGGGCCACTTCGATCACCCTTAACATTACGGTGGGCCACAATTTAGGCAAACACGCTTGTAAAAAAGTAAAACAAATACAAAACGAATAAGATTTTATTGTTATACCAAGAGTTCGTACTCGCACTTGCGCATTATAACAATGACACGCAATTTTTCATATTTTCAATTGTTTTGGTAACATAGCGGGAAACAAAAGTTTTAATAGATATATAATATCGCTTAGCGGGCCACACAATTTAACGTGACGGGCTGCGGGTTGGCCAGACCCGGTCTACAGTAACGAGAAGATGTGTACGTTTTACGAACATCACACATACAGTAACTTTTATGTCTGGAAAATATGTAGGGCTTACAGTACTAAATACACAAGAATCATTGCGAATACTGATTTCGTAAATATAATTTGTTCATTAGCTTTTTTTACAGGTTTTTCAGTCTTTTTTTTACAGGTTTTTACAGGTTTTATCTTAACTCAGTATAGTTTAGTACCGTAGAAATTCGTTAATCCGGCATCAATGGATCCGGATCAATGCGGATTAACGAACTTCTATTTTTATTCCAAATTCATAAAGCCCTGTTACAGACTTCTTTTACAAGTTTTTAATCTAATTTAAATACAGTACACTCTTATTATAATCGAGGATACTATGATGTTATAGGAATTAGAAAGTCCCAACACGTGCGAGTTAAAATACACTCGTAAAATTTCGCTTATTGTATTAGTAGTGTTTGGGTTATAATTAACCTATCATTGTCTTTGTGTAAATAGACTTCATTAAATTGTTTTTTCATATTATCGGCTTCACATGGCAGATAACGCGCAATCGTTATCAGTTACAAATTTTAACCACTGCTTTAAACGTTTCCGTAATCATTAATTACTCGGATTGCGGTATTTATACTGATAACATTTACTTCGGTTATATAATACAGTAATTATGTATTACTTGTTAATTTAAAAACTATAGGTCTACTGCAAGAAACAGTAGACAAAAATCACCGGCTAAATTAATGTTAATTATTATTAAATCTTTAACTTATTTGTATTTTAATTGGTTTAACATGACCTTTTAATACAGGGTCAATAAAGTCAGAATTTTTCCTAATTGTAGGCTTACTCTTACACTCAATCTCTCATGGCTATTTAAGCGTGCAATGGGCAATTAAGCACCCACGCTAAACGCTCATCAAACAATACAAATACACTCTTGGGACATCAAAAAGATGTAAGACTCGGGCAGTGGCACACTCGGGATTTATAATTTTGGAGAGCGGCGCTGAACGACTAAAAAAATTTTAATGCGAGTTCAATTTTCACCTTTATGTGATCAATTTTCACCTTTAGTTCATAAATAGTATAAAAATAGAAAACACGCCATAATATAAATAAAAAGGAAATGGATTTTAATTAAGAAACGATTTTTGGAAAATTTTTAATGTTTTGTTTTTATTTTTCTTTGGGGGATGCCAAGGCTGTTTGGTCCCGCTCTGGGTGCGCCACTGGACTCGTGATATTATGACATCATTTACAATACAGTAGACCCCCTATAACACTGTTGATAATTCTGTGTTATATGAATTCCATGTTGTACCAGTCACTTAGATTTTACAAATACGTGAGCCATTCACAGCCCTGCACACGTATTTGTAAAATCTATGTGACTCGTACAAATCAGCATTTATTGTAATGAAAAGAATGAATGAACCCTCACCTGTATGTTAGAAGATTCAAACTTCTTTCGTAATGCAGGTAATGAAATTCTTATTGTGATGACATTTAAAGTACCAATAATTAATTAATACAGAAGAGCGATTACAATTACAAAACACGTTAAATACAACTCAAACACATGTTTTCTTTAAGGAAACGAAAACTTAATAATTTACTTGATATATTACGCAAAATCTTGAAAAATAACATTAAACTTTTAAGGAGACCATTGAAAAGAATATTTTCTATATGGAGGTCAATGCAAAGAAGATTGGGAATCCCTGCTGTAAATAAATTTTAAGAAATCCGATTGTCTACTTTAGAAAGTGCCTACTTAAAAGCATTAATTTTTTTTATTATAAGCCTGATACTTTTTAATTAAAATATATTGTGAAAAGGTAAAAAGAGAGTTAATGATTGGAAGTATTGCAATTAAGTTTGTTCTATAATAACGATACGATATCACTATATTTCTAGATTGTCTTATACTCTAATGCAAACTAATTGCTTTCTTCAATGTTATAAATCACAATCCCTGTTGTTTTTGGTCTCGGAGGTATATGGATCTTAACACTGGTCTTGTGTGAAAACAACAGAGAAGTGGACTTCTTTCTTAAGTGCTTAATTGCTATTGTGTTTAGGATATTGTAACAAGCGAGCCAATTTAAAAAATACATATAGAGCCCTAGTTACTAATTTAATAATCTCTCGGTAAGTAAATTAGAGCAGTAGTTATCAACTTTTTCCTTTGACCGCATCCCGGAATAAAGCTTCACTTATTGCAATTAGAGTTTCGGTCTTTTTATTTTCAGATAAATAGGTATTTTAAGCTCCCACTTCGTACTATTAATCTTAACATTTTGTGATGTGAGAACCAGCTTTTAACTCCTTTTTTTTTTATTTTTTCCCACTCCTCTATCTTCGTTTATCCAACTTCTCCTTGGTTCTTCTTCGCAGGTATCCGTTTCGAAACGTTTATACCAGTAATTTCATAATAGAAATTAATAGAGAGAAATGATAATATTTGTATATAAAAAATCGGTGCAATATATATGTGTATACATTGAAAATTTACATAGTTGAATGCATATACTCCTAGAGGCGTAACTCGTGGGACATTTGCACGCAAATATGCAAATGAATCAAGTAGGCGCGCAGTTGTAGAGAATAAAATCGTAAAAGGAGATAAAAATTGTATTTTTTAAAACTTTTTATGAATTTTTAACATTAAAACTCTTAAACTAATTTATAGGCACGTTTGTTTTGTTAGAATAGTACACACCGTTACTCCAATTTGACGTAATTTTACGCTTCCTCATTATAAGAAAGACGTCAAAATGACGTAGGACTGTGCCATATGAAAACACGAATGAGTATGACGTGAGAATATGTTATTAAATAAAATTAATTCTGTTTTTAGGAAATAATTTCTCAAGAACAGGTTTGCTTCTACTTAGTTTCATAAAATGTTTCCCCTTTTTTTCTTTTCTAAATTTGATTTGCGATTTGATAATATTTATTTATGAATTCCAATTTATCGTCCTCATAAACAGGATTATTTATTGATGACAAATGTGACGTAGGAAAAATTACGCAATCGGTTCGTTTAGCGTCACGATATTAGAATGTTGTCCGACTTTACTCCTACATTTTTGTGTAGGAGGGAATGTTAAACGTAAACATAAAAAATGACGTAGATTCGATGACGAAATGACAAACGGAAGATAATGAATCACTAGAATATGTTAAATGATAAGGACAGATTTTTGTAGATTCAATTTGTTTGCCATGCAAATGAAACGATAGGTATCATATTATAAATTGATGTTGTAGGATTATAATTTTGTCAACAGTAGTACCAAATAGAGATACAAGTCGACCCCCCTATAACACTGTTGATAATTCCGTTTTATATGAATTCCATGTTGTACGAGTGACTTAGATTTTACAAATACGTGTGCCGGGCTGTAAACGGCTCATGTATTTGTAAAATCTAAGTGACTCGTACAACATGGAATTCATATAAAACGGAATTATCAACAGTGTTATAGGGGGGTCGACTGGTAATTTTCAGATAAAAGTGGGATCGAGATCTCTTTTCATTTTAAGGCCGTTGAGAGTTTGTATGGGATCAGCGGGCCCCTTTCATCTTTTGTTTTTTGAATAAAGGAAATAAGTAGAATGTTTCTTTATTATTAATAAAAAGTAATTTTAAGAATTATATTTTCTGTTTATAAACAAACTTTTTATAGGGGTATGTGGATACTTGTTCGTGCTTAATTAATCACTACAAACAAGGTCACATACAATAAAAGATTAAAATTTATTATATACATGAAATACGGTGCGACTTTACAAGTTGAACACGGGAGCGATAATCCATACGTCTGGAGCGAGGTCCGAATCCAAAAGGAATGTGTTGTCATAGGTCAGCTTGTCAGGTCTGTTCAGTTCAGGGGTTCCTCCTAGTGGCGACTTTGGGATTTGTCCTCCTTTTCGGGGAGCTGTCGCCACAGGGTAGAAATCGCTACAAGTCCCCAACTTTTCTCTAAGGATTCGAGGAAAAATTCCCAATTTTCCCTCTTTACGGCCCTTATTCTCGTATTAAAAAGCTACGAAAGAAGATACTAAACAGAACACCGGAATATATATGAAAATTTCGATATATTCCCAGCTAATGAAGTTTACTCCTGCCAAAAGCTATAAAAATATGCGAATCAAAATGAATAATATAAAATAGATTTCTTTTCCACTCATAAAAATAACTAATTTATTTCATTTTTGTACCCTACTTTACATAAAACCCTAATTTTTTGAAGACCTCTGATCAAAATTGCTCCGTTGACCCTTCTCTAAACGCGGATACTCTTTGACCTGATATAATTGTGAAAGATACAGACAGAAGACAGGCAATCATTATAAACCTCGCAATAACAAATCAATATGGAGAAGACTGCCTAATTAAAGCGAGACAAGCCAAAATAGATAAGTACGAACATATTAATACCTTCTACGAAACGAAAGGTTACCAAGTAGTACTTGACGCAGTGGTCTTTGGAGCATTAGGAGCAACGGATACACATAACACAACTATTTAAAAAATTAAACTCGCCGTGGAAATATGTTTAAAAAATGCACAAGTTTATTATTAACAACATACTCCGTGCAGGTTACAACATATGGCGAAAAAGATCTACACGACCATAACCTTATATCAACAACCAATATATATGTTTGAATTTACTATACAGGCTATGGTAATAACTAATGTTTTGTGTATTATTTATATCGATATATGTACTATTATATAAAAATTTTTCGGGTAAGTGCCCCTGAGCTCAAAACTCTGGGCAGTAACAGTAAGGCTTCTATCCAAGATTGTAATAATTGCCGAATACTAATATCTCTCCAATTACAAAATACAAAATAATGTGTAATTATATCGGAGTCTGTAGGGAAAAACTAAGTTTAGATCAGAAGTTTTAACCTGGGGCCACTTACGCCAATACATTTTACGATAGGCTCTGTTATGTATTGGCAACATCATTGCCTGGGGTTTATATACATTGGCAACATTATTGCCTCGGAATGTAGAGTATAAAAAAGGTTAACAAAGGAGGAATCTGTCTGGACTATATTTTACGTAAACGAAGTGCAATAAAGACAATTATAAGGAATCGTGGACTTGTCTTTTTTCGTAGTAGTTAAACGTAATAGCTCACCATAATTACTTGCTACCAAACGGGTATCCCCAGGAATTTTTCGGGGAGTAGTCCGTTCGGATATGTCGGGCCCCGTCCCTCACCATCCGGTCGCCCCATTGTGGGCCTGGCCAAACCAATAATGGGCCTGCTATAAGAGGTCCTCTTAGTGCCAACGGAGCGGAAAGAGTAAAAAAATAAGAGTTAAAAACGTGTTTTTAACTCTTTAACGGGTTCTGCCTCGTGGGCACTAAGAGGGCCTCTTTTTAGCAAGTCCATTATAGGTTCGATCAGGCCGCAATGGGGTAACTGGGCGGCGAGGGACGGGGCCCGACATATCGGACCACCTCCGAAAAATTCCTGAGGATTTTTCGACTTGTTCGGGTTCGATCCCGGGTCCCACAGAGCGGTGGCTATTTTCTTAGCCGCTCGGCCGTCAACTGCCTCCGATTATTGTAAATTTATTGTTTAAGATTTCGTAAAATATAAGTTAAATTAATATTTATTTATAAAATTTATCACGAATTATTAGAGATAAATTTGAATATATTAACTTCTTTTTTTAAAAAAAAGAGTAATTTAAAGTTTTGTTTGGCTAGTTTAGTGCTATTTCTGGAGGAAAAAAGCGTGAGTTTTAAATCGAAAGATACGGGAGAAGCACGTGTTTGTGCTTTAGGCGTGTTGTTACGATTGTGTTGACGTTTACTGTAGAGAAATAATGGAATTTAACAACGATGCTTTTTATTTTAAAACCATTAAACACTTGCAAAAATTAGGAACTGTAACGCAGAATTCAGAAATCTCCAAATATTTTCTGTAAGTTGAATTATTAGAGAATTAAGAGTTTTTATTTCTATAAACAATTAGAATATTATATGAAAATACGGCAAAAATGTTCACCAGCTAAAGTTTTAGGCCATCCCTACAGGAGAAAAACCGAAAGAACTATGGTTCAAGGATTGTTTGCAAGATTCAGCCTTTCAAAATTTGCTTCCATCTGTGCTCTGTGCAGCGTTTTTCAAAAATTGATGAAAATTTAAAATGTAAACATCATGACAATATGAAATGTGTTGAGAAGAGCTGCCAGATATTCTTTATTTTTAAAGGATAATCCTTTATTTTAGCTAAACTGTTCTTGTCCTTTATTGAAGCGAGAAAGGATGCAGTTTATCCTTGATTTTCATTTTTCAATGTCTATTTTATAAACTTAGCAATGGAAGTATAAAAAACCTAAAGATTACATAAATATCTAAATACAAATAGTTACCATCTCCAAACATCATTCATAAATACATAGCTTAAGATACATAGTAACTACTTCCCTCAATTATTATGGTTTATATTAAGCTAGAGGACCATGCTGCTGATATTTTTGTCGATTCTCGAAAGTTGATTGCAAGGCCTTTATGCTTTGCTTTACAAATCTGCCAGGCTTCCGCGTAATGCCGGTGTTTCCGGTGTATATAAAATTCCAGTTACGGACTCAAGGCGACGTAGTAAATTAATGTATATAGGGGCAACAGGAAGATGTATCAAAGACAGGTTAGCAGAACATCAAGCAAATATAAGAAAAGAACAACCATGCACGGCGCTGGCCACCTACGTTTTAGCAGACCCGCAAGACGTCAAGGCTGAATGGGACCAAGCAAGACTAATGCAGATAGTTCGAGACCGGAAACACCGGCATTACGCGGAAGCCTGGCAGATTTGTAAAGCAAAGCATAAAGGCCTTGCAATCGACTTTTGAGAATCGACAAATATATCGGCAGCATGGTCCTCTAGATTAATATAAACCATAATACTTGAGGGAAGAAGTTACTATGTATCTTAAGCTATGTATTTATGAGTGATGTTTGGAGATGGTAACTATTTGTATTTAGATATTTATGTCTATTTTATAATAGTGGTGATAGATCCTTATATACTGTATTAATCCCTATCCGTCCCCACAGAAAGCTAAACTTTTAAATATTTTAAATTTTAAATTAAAAATTTACAAATGTTTATACTCAATGTGAATATAAATATTAAGTTTTTTAAATTAAATTTTCAATTTTAAGCTAATTTTTAAGTCAATCTAAAATATATAATCAAAATGCTTAGTTAACTAAAGTATCATTCAATTTTTATTTGCTTTTACTTTTTTGTGATTGGATGGGTTGAAGTAAAAATTAGAGAGTGATATCATTAATCATCTTGCAGTGTCCTTTATTTTAATTATAGAAATCTGGTAACCAGATATGAGAGTGACTAGATTAGAGCTTTTTCCTGCTTTATTATTTTTTCTTTACTTACCACACTTATGTAAAGCCATAATGTAAAGACAATGTAAAGCCATAATAATAATAACCTTCACTTTACTTAATTTATTCATTATTATAAGATTATGGAAGCTGAACTGATTATGCATTCACAATACACCTTTCATACACTTTCAGTGTAGAGTACTTAAAATCATAAATTTTTCATTCTCATTCAGGAGCCTGCTTCAGGATAAAAACATTGTTTACAGAAAATTGGCTGATACTTTTTAAGTTTTGAATGTAATAAACTCGCTGTATACTGGGTGAAAAGTGTAAATATTGCTCACAAAAATAAAAATCCAGCTTGCAGATCAAGTTTGTTTGCTTTCAGAATTGATCTGTGAACTGAATTTTTAGTTTTGTGAGTTATATTTATAAAATTTGGAATGTTCTATTGCTTTTGTTCTTCAGATACCATTTTAATTTTGAATATATAATGATAATTGTTTTAAACTGATGAGGTAAATCCATGATATAAAAAGTAAAATGCAAATTTTTAACAAAAAGATCACCAAGCATTAAGGAATATGATATCATCAACACTAGAGATGTGTCTTACTATGCATAAGATGATTATCAATAAATGCATGCCATTCATCAGACAGCATATTGGATTTCTTGCTATTAACACAACATTTTTGAGTCGTGTTAAATATCTGCCAAGACTGTATTAATTTAAAACAGTATAATTTATTCAAAATTAAGATGATGTCTGAAGAACGGAAGCCATAGAACATTCCAAATTTAAAAAGTCTTAGCCAATGTTCTATAAGCAGTGTTTACAATGTGAAACNCATTTTTGAGTCGTGTTAAATATCTGCCAAGACTGTATTAATTTAAAACAGTATAATTTATTCAAAATTAAGATGATGTCTGAAGAACGGAAGCCATAGAACATTCCAAATTTAAAAAGTCTTAGCCAATGTTCTATAAGCAGTGTTTACAATGTGAAACAGGTCCTTGAATGAGACAAAAAACATTTTTGATTTTAAATACTGTGTTGGAAGTGTATGAAAGGTGTATTGTGAGAAATTAATTTATTCACTTTCTTAAAACCATTTGTCCTTAAATTTATTAAAATATGAAATAATATATATAAAATGTAATTAAATTGCTTATTTATTTATTATATCCTATTGGAACAACATGCAAACAGGCCAGGATATTGGGACAGAACCTTGAAACTGGAATTGTCCTGACCAAACTTGAATGTATGGCCAGTCTAAATTTTGTTTGGAAATGCTTACTAGTTCAACCATTGAGACTGGATGTCACTTAAAAATGTTAACCTATAAAGATTCTGGTGATTTACCAGGTACTCGCACGCTTATTGATCTTTGAGGGTTGAAGTATGTTATCTCCTTCGAAGTTGATATCAATGTCCAAGAAATGTACCTTCCCCACATATATTCCAAGAAATTTGTGCGATCCTATCCCATACAAAATTGCCGCTTCCGAGCATTAGTGAGAAGAGCACACACGCACTCTTCGATGCAACAAACTCTAGCAACAGAACTCCAACGTATAGAAAAAGCCATAAATAATAATCCATATGGGCTATCATTAGAAGTAGAGCAACATGACTTTTTGAGGGTGGGTTAGAGAGAGACTAAAATATCAATGCTACTAACCAGTTGACAGTAAGCATTCTGAAACAAGTTTGAGACTTTCCAGCCTGTATTCAGGTATCAATGTGATAGTGACATAAAGTACAACTCGGATTCTTTCTTACCGGCTGAATCAGAGTTGTGCTTTCTATCACAATTGTATTGATACCTTTAAAGATGGGTTGGAAATCTCAAAAATGCTAGGGTTTAATGGAAATTTTTGTCTTGATCTCCTAGCAATCAGTTAGCTGTACATATTTTAGGGATATCAAATCTTCAGCTTTTTAAATTTTTGAAGTTTTAAAAGTTTTAATACCAACACTTTTGCTGTAGTAATTTATCGTTACTAGAAATGAATGAATTTAATCTATTATGAATGGATTAAATGACTATATTGGGAATTCTTAAAATTAAATACAGACCAGAAATTTTAGAAACCAGCTTTATTTAAATTCAGTTTAGAATTTCAAATTGTTTGATTATTAAATATGTTTTGGATTTTCTCTGAAGTAAAATGTTAAGTATACAAAAGCATTAAAAAGATGAGGAGGCAATTAAGTTGCAATGTTACTATAAATTGAGAAACCCTTTTCACTATCTATTGATAGGTTCAATGCTTTTGAGCACTAAGTAATTTGCATTTTCACTATGCTTGTGTGCCAACACTGACATTTTAATTTCTTCCGCTTTGAAATTTACTTTTACTGTTAAAATCTTTTAATTAATATTCAAATAAATCTTTTAATATTTCTGTGAATGATATACAGTAGATCCCCCTATAAAACCGTTTCCTATAGTTATTATTCCTATAAAAATTGTGGCATTATCCGTAAACAACGGTAAAAATAACTCCTATAATACGTAAAACGTCATCGGGCAGCCGAACTACTTACCCGCCGTCCGTAGCGCCACGCTACGGAGAGATTTCTATCGTCTGGACAGTATTATATAAATTATATATAAATTAGGTACTGTACATATAATTATATATTAATTATATATAAATTAGGTACTGTATATATAATTATATATTAACTTAATTTATTGTAACTTTATTATAATTAAATATATATTTTTCGCCGTCTAGCGTCACGCTACGGCGAGTTAGGCGACCTATCGTCTGTTTAGTACTGTAATTTTATACATTTCTTGTGAAAGAAACATTTCT
>NW_019385151.1:16342-29380 GCF_000671375.1 Centruroides sculpturatus | reverse complement strand
ATTATTTATATTAAGGATGTCTCCAAAGGTCAACGAAGTTTTCGCAGAAAAATAATATCAGAAATCGCGGCTGCGGTTTGATGTGCTGTTCCGCGTCGAAACCAAGCTTTAGCAACGGGCGTAGTCGAACGGTAACACTCGGTAAGCAATCCTACAATTTTTTGTTTATAACGTAGTTTATACGGATTATTTTCAAAAAAATATACGTATTTTGGAAATGTTGAGTCGAATTAGTCTAGAATCGATTAATTTTATGAAAGAAAACCTTTCAAGTAGTCCGTAAACTATGATTCCTACAAAATTGATTCATAAAGAACGGAACGTATCTACCGTCTTATAGGGGGATCTACTGTATAAATAAATAAATCTTTATTAGTATTATCCATTCTAAGGTCCAAACCAGTATTTCTGCCAGTGCTGTCAAATACTGTGTAAATATATAAAGTCATACAGCACTGGTGTTTCATAAGATTAATTTTTGAAGTTTTTGAAAAATTCTTAGAAAAATTTCATAATTTATGTTATTGATATAAGAGAGAGAATTATTTTAAATTATTTTTATTATAAGTAAATGAAATGGATTTACATAAAATATATAAAATTTTTACTAATTTGGTCAATTAAACTATTAATATTTTAAATTTGTGTAATGGACATTTATTTATTGTTAAATGTCATTGCAGATCACTCAGTTATGCAGCTGAAGGAAAACTTAAAATTAAAAATGGTAAGTTATAGATTTATATTTTCAAGCATAAAAATATATAAAGAAATAAAATTTGGAATTGCCAACTTATGTTATGATCTTAGAAATTTTTTAAAAATAATTCTTGTGCCATAATATCATATAAAGCATAGTAGTTTACATGTTAACCATCATGAAGTACAAAGTTTGGCCTCAATGATTGATTACATCATATGCTCCACGGACTGTCAGTAGCATTTCTGTAAATATAAGTTTAATTAAAAAATAATGCAAAACCAACCTGCAAGGGAGGCATAGTATATGCTACTAATGGCTTATTAATGTATTCGTTTGTCTAAGCATTGAGGCATACATATTGTACCTCAAACAAAACTTTCAAAATTAGTGTAAATATTCTTAAAAAAATCAATTCAAAGAGTAAATTTGGTTTCTTGAAATGACGAGAACATAAATTTATAGAAAAAAAGAATGGTCCAGGAGACATGAAAATTTTTTTATGTAGGTGGTTAATATGTTAATTTTATACGTGGGTGCTTAATAAACTTTTCTAATCTTGCAACTCATTTTGTTAAGTCATTAATTGTATGTTGTATCATAGATTTAAATTGCACTTTGAATATGGATATGTATGTATGTTTGTTAGTTTTTAATGGATCAGAATTTAGGAGAGAATATTTAACTGTGAATATCCACAATTGCATTTAATTAAATCATAAAACATAATATGATAATTATCATTCGTAAATTCAATTTGAATAAAAATACCAATAACTGACACAAAATTACAAAATTAGCATTTTTTATTTCACATATACTCATTGATTAAGAAATGGATCTTAGCTAAACTTTGTATATGTGTATTTGAAAGGAATGGTGGGAAATCAGCATTTTTATACTATTAGCATTTAACATTAATGGTTATAGAGTTTAACATTTATTCTCCTGTTTTAAAGATATTTTACAGAAATTTTACACAGTATACATCTCGGAGTAGGAGTTGAAATTATAACATAAATTATAAATTATAATTGAAGCTGTTGAACAAAAATAAACAACTACAAACCTTTATGGTGCGATATTGAATAAAATCAAGATAAAAAGTTCCCACAAACATTTTCGAACCTAATTACGGTTCTTCATCAGGTGAAAAAATCATTCGATGGAATGCAAAGTTTGAAAGAGATTTGTTCATCGAAATCCAAGAATTCTGCATCTGTCGTCATCAATGGGCATGCGTATTCTGATGCAAGAGCTTTTATTTATATAGCATGTTCTCTCCGTCATATATAAGCGACTGCCACGCTAGGGATAGAGACACTTCATCTTTACAGTTAATACACTTGTTGTCATGGGCCATTTTATATATATAAATCGCTTCGATCCATCTTAGATGCTTCGTATGAGGTGTGGTGTAGATGTTGAACAACTAGGGCATATTTTAAATAGAGATACAGTAAAAGCTGTGTAAACTAGATCAGTGTTCCGCAACCGGTGTGCTGTCACAAGGTGTAAGGTGTGACGTGAACTTTTACATATTCTATTAATTTCAAGCTTTATTTATATATTTTTATCACAATTGCTGTGCTTCTTATGCTTGTCTTTCAAGTGTTATCTCATAAGTGCCGCAGCACTTATGAAATAAGATGATGATCGTTTATTCTTTATTATAAGCCACGCATTTTTATGTATTTTAAGAAATTAAATGTAAAATAAATTAGCTCACGGGTTTGATGTCTGTTTAATAATAATAATAGGTTAGTGGCATTACGTAATTCTATTAATAGTATCATATCATATGCTTTTGAAGGGAATAACATTTTATTGTGCCATGTTGAGACGTGTCGAGTCATGGGTGTGCCGCGAATAGAAAAAGCTTGTGGAACACTGAACTAGATTCACACAGTACCAAATTTTTTCTGTTGTAACAGGTTTCCACTTTGAACAGATTTTAATATTTTATTATTAACTACTATTATTAAATGCTTTTATTTAACTTCATTTATATCATGTTCTGAAATCTTGCAACTCAATTTCATCCATTTCCAATAGAAGGATGAAACTTTGAAAACTAAGTCCGATCATAGTGCACTGTAAAGATTTCCCCATCTTTACAATCCTTCCCACCCAAAAGCCTGATCAACAGAACCATATGTAGAATTTGATCAGTAATATCAATTGGACATGGATATTTTAACTCTGTTCTCAATCTTTTAAAATAATCTCATCAATACACACTGTAAAATATACGACTTACTTCACAACGTTAGTGAAGGTATTTTGAAATAAGCACTGTTTTGGTTTCGAGTCCGAAGTAAGTCGAATCTTTTAAAAATTATCAAAAATAAAATTTAATCAGTAATATTATTTATTAATGATATTTTCATTGGTTGTAGAGAGACACTTTGGTTAAGGAAAGCAGAAGGGATTGATTTACCTGAAATTTTACACAAATAAAAACACAAGTTTTAATACTATACTGATAATTTGTTAATGATTTTGTTTCGTCTGACCAATGTTTTTTTTGGTTGTTTTTGCTTTGTTTGCATTTTTCTTACTGTCTTTCCCAAA
The DNA here is from genome assembly GCF_000671375.1 of Centruroides sculpturatus. Lineage (NCBI taxonomy): Eukaryota > Metazoa > Arthropoda > Arachnida > Scorpiones > Buthidae > Centruroides > Centruroides sculpturatus. Next base: position 26,106 of record NW_019385151.1, on the reverse strand, counting down.
TTTGAAAGGGCATTTACCTTTCCTGCTTCTTTGACTCATACATATATGGACATTTTAGATGTATTTGTATATGCATTGTAGTGATGTATATGATAAATATTACATAGTTATGTTCATTTTTATTATAAAATTATTTTTATTACATATGTAAGAAACATTTTATTACTAGGTTTAATTCAAATTAATCCAAAAGGATTTCAATTAAAGATGGGTGTATTCAAATGCAAAAATTGGGAACTATTTGATTTCAAAAGCTTTTAAACATGTTTTTAAGAAGTTGTGTTAGGAATTTGAATACTAAGAGTTCTTGGATGCAATCTTTTGAGATAATATAACAGTGAACAAACCAATTTCAGAACCAAGAACTGGTGTCTCACTTTGCTGCTGAAAATTCTTATTGTGTTACAGTAACAATGAAATCAAATGATTGCCAGATTTAATAAATATTAATTTAATTATAATTATTAAATTTAATAAGAGATATGTGGCTTGGTCAAGCCATGTTTCTTTAATTTCCTTCCCTTTTCCCTTTCTTTTAAAATTATTACTTCTAGCCATTGTCTATCTGGCCTTGTCCTTATTGGTTGGCCTTAGTGGCTCTTTCAAACAGAAAGGGTCGGGAAAACTAAAGGGTGAAGGGGTATATAAAGGAGGAGGATGATGAAAGAAGGGACTTTTGAGTAGAGTTTTTGAAGAGAGAGGACGGAATCCAGTTTAATTATCGAGATAAAGTGGAGAGAGAGAGTTATGAATTGTGAAGATTGGAGAATACCTCCCTAGGTGTAAAGGAAGAAAATTAGTTATAAAGGTTTCTGTATTTTTTGCCCAGGTCATGGAATAACTGAAATGAGTGATTCAGAGAAGTAAGACACACGCAACGAGAAGAATAACTTGGAATTACCACCATTTCATCAAAGAAAGAAAATCCCAGGTGTTATTTCTGCCAACCGTTTCTTTCTCTAAAGTCTGCTGTATTAATTTAATTAATGAATTATTTTAGTTTTCATCTAACCCCATCTTGTTCCAAGGCCCAATTAATTGTAATATTAGTTAAGTTAGAGATAAGTTTAGATTAAGTTTTTTGTTTGCATGGGACATTCCAGTCAATTTGCATTTTTTGTCCCAATTTCTTTATATATTTCAATAATTGTTCAGTGGAGTTGGAATAATTTTTATGATTGAAGTATTAAAATCTTCTTTTTCTTGTGTTATTCTTTGGAGTTTTTTCCTTTGGTAACAGATGGTCCTAATGCCCATTTCTATTACCAAATTACTCAATATTTAATCATTAATAGTAGTGGTAAAGATGCCCAATGTAGAGCTGAAATTGTTTGATTTTATTATAGTACAGTAATTCAGAGACCAAGTTATTCTATGAACTGACTTCTTGAGGAGTTTCAATACTGTAATTAACTGTTAACTTTAATCTCTAATTACTTAATCAAGTTGTTTTTGAATATTCAGTAATACTTACTAACTACTCGATAGTCCATACAATGCAAATTGTCAGGACTATGTAACCTTATTTTCATTGCTTTCAATGAAGTACCTTCGTTGCTTATTCTCAAAAAGTTATTTCTTGGAAACTGAGTCTATTCATGATTAATTTCAACGATTCTAATACTAACAAAGACAGTCTGTTTGTATGTCCCTTGTCACATGATTTGTATTTCTCTCTAAAGATTTGAACTTTTTCTGAATATACAGTTAGTCATGCATTGCAATGTCTGTTATACCTGGAGGTGACTTTATTTATTTTTTATAAGTAATTTTCTACTTTCTTCAGGTTAAATTATGTTTTTTATGCCCAAAATCTTCTGTTTTCATGTTAGACAAGTTTCTGGCTTATAGTAAATGTCAATATAGAAAAATTCTCTAAAAGTTTTTTTCATTTAGGCAGACTTCCATTTTATTCAGGTTTCTTATAGCTAGGTTTTACTGAATTATCTAATATTTATATACAACTAGCTTACCCGTCGCGCATTGCTGCGATCTCAGAAAAAAGGAAATTCAAGCAAACTCGTTATGATAAAATTCAATTTACATTTTATTATTTTTATTGAAACTTATTATTATTATTCGTTTTCATCGGGAAAACATTTCAAAGTGTCGTTTCAATTCTATTTATTTATTGGAGTGCTCGTGGATACACGATATTTTTTGTTTTTTCGTCTGGTGCGTACACGAATAATTCGGAAGGTTTTCCGACGCGTGAGCTGGCCACATACAGTTGTCCATGCGAGAAGCACGGATTCTCCAAATTTAGCCCACACACTTGCAGCGATTGTCAGAAGTGCGATATTCCCCATTTTTATATATATTTTTTAATCCTTTATAATTTTAATTATTTAATTGCTCCTTCCTCTCTTCCTTGGCATGTTGTGAAATTTCTGATAGTTGGATAATAAACCGTTTTATTGTAATTTGTCTTTTTAAATTATTTTGAGTCGATATTAAAATTTGGAAAAAGGGGATTCCTAGATCGGTAAAATAGGCGAATTTCCTCCTACGACTTCGGTTGTTGTTCGGGATACAGTTAAGGTTTTAACAAAGTTCGAGCGAATACATAATTAGCAAAAAAAGTTAAAATAAAGTGATTAAACAAAAATTATTACAAATATCGTAAATAACAGTTCACAAATGCATATATAGAGATATTTTTTGAAATAGGGGGAAATGGTCTTCACAATTTGAAATCGATCGAACACACTGTCTCGATACACTCGTATAAACGCGCGCCATCTATCGTGTATTAAATGTACTATGCCAGAAACCTTCGCGGGAGTGTATTAAAAAACTTTCCTAAGTTTTATGGCAATCGTACTATGCCACAAACCTGCGCGAGAGTATATTAAACAACTTCCCAAAGTTTCATGGCAATCGGATAAACGGTGTGGTAATGCATGAAGGACATAAGACAGACACACACACAGACACACACACAGACATTCATTTTTATATATATAGATGATATATAAGAAAAATTTAATTAAGGGTATTGAATTATTTGGCATGATGAAAAACAAACTATTTCCTTATAATCTAATGTAATTATTCTTTCTTTTTTGTATTTGTTTTGGAGCTCATGAAGAAGTATTTTCTTCACTGTTTGACTAGGTCTTTTGCACAATGTACTGTACTTGTAAAATGTTGTCAATGAATTTAAGCAAATTGAATTCTTGTATTAACATTAAGCAGCATACACATGACAAAATTGTCAGTTAAGCAAACCAAACACTTTAGATTAGATCTTTTGCAGACACATGTGAAAGTTTATTTATAATTAATAAGAATATTTGAACATTCTAATTAGTGTTTTATTGAAAAGCTATTATGTGGATAGTATGATGAGTAGATAGATATTTAGAAAGGTAGATAAAGACAGAGACTTATTAAGACATATAATGTAAAGGAAGATAAGTGAAGTTGTGCCAAAGAGACTTTTGGAAGGGTTATTAATTAAAAATAACACTATAAGGAGTTGTAGAAAGGAAGGGGAAAAGAAGTCAACAGAACAGAGAATAGTTTGTGAATGTAAAGAGGACTTGAAATGGATGGAGAAAGGCTTCATATCATGTATAACTTTCTATTATAGGATGCAACTTTATTAGCATTACAATAAATGTTTACTATTGCATTCACATAGAAATTTTTTCATAATTATCAGTTGGTATTATCTATGGTTTTATTTTTATTGAAATCTGTAATCATTTTTTTAACTTAAAAGGTAAAGACAGAGAGAGAAACAGAAAACATGGCTAGAATAAACATATCTATTCTATAACTCTTAAAAAGGTAGTTATATTCATATGTGGCAGCATGTAGTGCCTCCTCTTGATACTAGAGGGCATACCCCAGAAGCAGTAATTATTTCGTAGAGCTACTTTCTATAAATTAGGAGAAACAAGAACTGTGAACTACTTTTTGACTCATTCCTCATTGTGGTCTGAACACTGACCTTTACCTACAAATCGCCTATGTTACATTTTCATATCGTAAGTAAATTTTCGTAGAATAAAAGAAAATATAACTGTATTTAAGTTGTCTAGGTGTTCCTTGACAATTTTAATGAGCCCACAGTGGTGATTCGAACACTAACATGCTCATGGAACTGGATTGAGAACCATGTGCATCGAGATACGAGAATACAAGATTGACAAAGATGTCATAACAATATTTCAAATAATCAGTTCGGTCCATTTTATATCCGAGGGAGAGAGCAAATTAGTCGCGTTGACCATAACCATAAAGTAATTATTAATTATAATAATCACACATATCCCTGCCTGCACCAACTGAAGGTGGTGCAAATAATCAGGTAAACCATATCGCTTTACAACTTCTGCAGTTTTGGAAGCAAAACATTCAATTATGGTAAATCACCAAACGATCGCCTAAATATCGGGCTATAATAAGGCTAATTAAATGATTGGTATAAATTAATTTGGCACTAGAGGTAGACGTTAAGTACCATCTGTTAAGTAAATTAATAATTAGAATTAAATAAATAAATTATTAAATAAATTTAGAACCTTCTGGAAAAAAGAACTGGCCCGGGACGGGGCTTGAACCTGCAACCTCCGCTTGCCATGCGGTGCACTTGCCAGTTACGCCACCCGGACCCCGAGCGAGTCCTCTCTTCCAGAAGTATATTACATTAGATATAACCTTACTTGGTTAAATATGGCACTGACTGGGGACTACTCGGGCTTTGAGATGTTGTCATTTATATATATATATATATATACATACCGGTATATATATACCTTGCCGGGTAATGCGATAGCTGGCTGAGTGCCGTTGTGGAGATGGTCTTAGGCCGTGGGCGATGGAGTCGTCCCCAATCAGTGCCGTAGGCTGACTGGGGACGGCTGACTGCAGGCTGATAGTTGATCTTAAAAGACAGAGACTAATTGACTCGGTGACCAAGTTGTCTTTGTCAGGGAATCCTAACATTTGTCTACAGCCAGAGTCAAGTTAATAAAGAGTGACTTGCATTTTTATGTCCTGCTAAATGACTATCCAGACATTTTGAACTCAGCAATGAGCTTTCGCACTGGAAAGCATACTACTGTACATTATATACAGACAACTGGACTACCTGTACATAGCAAAGTATGCTGCTTATACTCTGAGCTTTTAAAATGTGCTAAAAAAGAGTTTGAATTTATGATGGAGTGGGGAATCTGTTGCCTATCAAAAAATTCCTTGGGCTCCCTCCTCTTTACATTGTATTAAAAAGCACAGGAGGTATCCATCTAGTGGGGGATTGTAGGAGATTGAATGCACAAACAATACTTGATTTGTACTCTATTCCACACTTGCAGGACTTTTCTTTTGTCCTGCATGGAAAAAGTTTAATATCCAAATTAAATATCTTCCAAACATACCATGCTCTCCTGGTCACTGAGGAAGACGTACCTAAAACAGCCATTATTACTTCATTTGGCCTTTTTGAGTTCCCATTCCTCAATTTTGGACTTTGCAACATCACACAATCATTTCAGCAGTTTATTAATGAGCTATTAGAGCTTCCCTTCTGTTTCACCTACCTTGATGACATTTCATTCTCTTGGAAGATGAAAACCAACATGAAAAGCATCTCCAAATCATTTTTGAATGCTTGAATACCTATGGAATTAAGCTTGGAGGTAATGGATGGCCGCCATCGGTTAGACGAAACCTGGCCGTCTTTCTCCATCCATTTACATCTCCACAAAGACTGTAAACGTGAATTAGTTAAGTCCACGACCACGTTTTAAACTAAAACAACATTTATTTAACAACAATCCTCGAGTACACTTGAAAGAGAGCTACACGTGCTCATGGCAGCGATCACCTGACAAGAAGAAGAAGCAACAATACCCAGAATTCTCTCTCTGTTCCCGTTTTTCTATTTGGGATTCCCGGGAAACTTGTAGAGGAGTGGCGCCATCTCACCAGTCCGTGATTTGTCGCCGCAGTACCCCCCTCCTAGCGACCGCGATCGATGAATCTCACTGGGGGTTTGATTTTGCGGCCATGTCGTGAGGTCTTCGTCTTGTATGCGGGTTCTGGTTGTTGAGTATGCCCAGCCATCTTGTTGCTGGGTTGGTCTATCACCGGCTGTGCAGGGCTGATTGAGTCTTTCTCCTTGAGCATAAAGGCAGGTTTCAGTCTGTCGATGGAGACGACCACTTCTTTGTTATTTTTTTTAATTTTGAAGAATTTGTCTCCCTTTTCCACTACGGGGAATGGTCCGTCGTAGGGAGGGCGTAGTGGGGCGCGTACAGCATTGTAACGTAGAAAAACATGGCTACAGTCTCTTAAATGCATGGGAACAAAAAGTTTGGGCTCCCCATGCGATGCTGCCGGCGTTGGTGTTAAGTTTTTGCAGAAAGACTTTAGTGTCTTTATGAAATCTGCAGTGTTTATGTTTGCTGGGGTAGGATCGAAGAATTCACCTGGTAAACGTATTGTCTGTCCGTAGACTAACTCACTGGACGTTGCTTGTAGGTCAGGCTTGAACGTTGTCCTTAACCCAAGTAGTACGGTAGGGAGTATCTCTGTCCACCGTTCTGTTAAGTAGGTTTTCAGGGCACATTTTAATGTCCGATGCCAACCTTCGATCATACCATTAGCCTGGGGGTGAAAGGAGCATGTATGTATGTGCTTGGAACCCATTAGAATAGCCAAAGACCGAAACAAACGTGATTCAAATTGGCGTCCCTGGTCGGTAGTAATGACCCCTGGAACGCCGAACCGAGCTATCCACGTTCGGTATAAGGCTTTAGCCACAGTGTCGGCCTCTATATCCTGCAGTGGTTCTGCTTCAACCCAACGAGTATACCTGTCGATCATAGTGAGACAATAGCAATGATTTCCGGAAGGAGGGAGCGGACCAATAAGGTCGATGTGGATGTGATAGAAACGTTTGTTTTCCACGGGGATGCTTGTAATCGGACTTTTAGTATGTCTAGTAATTTTGACGCGTTGGCAAGGAATGCACGTAGTTGTCCACTTGCGACAGTCAGCCTCCATGCCCGGCCATACAAACCGATCGGTTATTAGCTTCACCGTGGCTTTACTGCCTGGGTGCGAAAGGTCATGCATGGCATGGAAAACTGATTGCCTCTGCGTCTCGGGAATAAAAGGGCGAATCTTACCGGTGGACACATCACAGTACAGTTCTACTTGATTTTCTGGTAATATTAGTTTTTTAAGCTGTAGACTGGTCGAACTATTTCCCAAAAGTGATTGGAGGTTTGGGTCGGTCTTTTGTGCATCAGCAATTAATTTGTAATTTATGGGAGAGGGGCAAACGATAGATTTGACTCTGGAAAGTGTATCGGCCGGAATATTATCAGTTCCTTTTATGTATCGAATGTCAGTGGTGAACTGGCCTATATAGTCTAATTGACGTAATTGTCTGGGGGGGGCATTTTTCACTTTTCTGGAGAAAAGCGAATGTCAATGGCTTGTGATCTGTATATAACGTGAACGGTCTAGCTTCCACCATAAAACGAAAATGCTTAATTGCTGAGTAAGCGGCTAACAGCTCGCGATCGTATGCCGAATATTTCTTCTCCGTATCTGTAAGTTTGCGCGAAAAAAAACCTACTGGCTCTGTGCCGGCTTTAGTGACCTGATGCAGCGCGGCGCCCAGAGCGAACTCTGATGCGTCAACCTGCAACGCTAAATGTGCATCCGGGGCTGGATGAACTAGTAGAGCTGCGTTTGCCAATCGAGTTTTGGATTCCTCGAATGCCTTTTTTGCTTCGTCTGTCCATGAAATTTCCGCCTTGTTGGATTGTTTTGCGCCTTTCAAATAGTCACAAAGCAGGGCTTGAGCCTGCGCAGCGTGTGGAATATTACAGCGGTAGTAGTTCAACATGCCTAAAAACCTACGGAGCTGCTTTACTGTTTTGGGTCGCTCGATCTTTATGACAGCTTCTACTTTCCGGGAGAGAGGTTTAATTCCACTGGCGTTGACTAAATAACCTAGGAAAGGTAATTCATTTGTACTGAGTATGCATTTATCTGGGTTTATTCGGATACCATATTCTGATAAACGTTCGAGTACTTTTTCCAGATGCACGTAATGTTCCTCCTTTGTCTTACTTGCCAACAGGATGTCGTTTATGTAGACAAAAACAAAATCTAATCCATGTAAGACTTCGTGCATAAACCTCTGGAAAGTTTGTGCCGCATTGGACAATCCAAACGGCATGTATAAAAATTCAGAAAGGCCGAAGGGTGTTGTAATTGCAGTCTTGGGTACGTCTTCGGGGTGGACCGGGATCTGATGATATGCTCGCGTTAGGTCTATTTTGGAAAATATAGTCTTCCCGTATAAATTCTGAGCAAAATCTTGTAGATGTGGCAGTGGGTACCTGTCCGGCACCGTTATTCTATTAAGGGCCATTCTATTAAGGTCTTTTGCCTGGGGTCGATCTCGAAATCGTCGGCGAACGCCGACGATTTCGAGATCGATTCCGGGGGTGTCTATAATCGCGTGATTGTCTGTCACTGGGCCTTGCTAGGCGATTAACTTGCTCTGTTAATTCAGCGACCTGCGTTTGGAGCTTCATTATGGCCGCGTGTGTATTATTTTCGTTCCTTGCTAAATTAGTTTCAGGCTATTTGCAAAGGTGTGAGCTCGAGAATTTTATCAGCCATTTGGGCTAATTTGTCTAAATCCCCATCGGAAACAGAAAGAATTGCCTGAGTTTCTTTGGGTAAACGCTGAATCCATAGCGTTCTTAAAAATTCCTCCCCGACTTTATTACTAGCTAGTTGTCGCATTTTGCGTAAAAGATGAGATGGTTTATCATCTCCTAACACGGCATTAGACAGCAAATCTTTCACTCGTTTTTGTTCGGAATCGGAAAATTCTGCTATGAGTCGATCTTTTAGTGTTTGATATAAATTTTCCCTAGGAGGGTTTCTAACGATATCGCTCACGTACGCTAACACTTCCGAGTTGAGAGCTGAAACCACTGCGTAATACTTAGTAGTATCTTGCGATATATAGGCGAGTTTAAACTGGGCCTCGATATTAATAAACCATAAATCGGCTTCTTTATCCCAAAATTGGGGATGTTTAAGAGCTACCCGACTGATTTCTGGCTTAAGATCGCTTTCGTTTGGCATTTTAAGACAACCAGGGGATACCTACTCAGCAGAACAGCAAAAAATATGGAACAGAAACTCCACTTACCTGTGTTAGATGACTTATTCTGGTAAGAGGTTGCCGACGCACAAATGTGGGGACAATTTCGCCGGTTAGGAGTGGCAAGCGGTTCACCTATCCAAGGAGCGTCGTCTATCGTAGTCGCGGAATTTATTCCGTACTATCCACTGAGGAAATACGATGTAGTACTAGTAAAGGTCTTGTTCTTTCTTTGGTGTTCGAATTCACGTCGAATCACGTTCGGGTCACCACTGGAGGTAATGGATGGCCGCCATCGGTTAGACGAAACCTGGCCGTCTTTCTCCATCCATTTACATCTCTACAAAGACTGTCTTTATCAGAAGGCTGTAAACGGGAATTAGTTAAGTCCACGACCACGTTTTAAACTAAAACAACATTTATTTACAACAATCCTCGAGTACACTTGAAAGAGAGCTACATGTGCTCATGGCAGCGATCACCCGACAAGAAGAAGCAACAATACCCAGAATTCTCTCTGGGAAAAACCCAGTCTCCGTTTTTCTATCCGGGATTCCCGGGAAACTCGTAGAGGAGTGGCGCCATCTCACCAGTCCGTGATTTGTCGCCGCAG
>NW_019385151.1:0-10949 GCF_000671375.1 Centruroides sculpturatus | reverse complement strand
TGTAAGACATTTACTTGAAATGACAATGTCAAAAATCACTTGGATCAGTTTTTTGTAAGCAACGATCAAAACTTTTATGAATGTGAAATCATGCTACTACCAGAAATGATGACAACAGGTATTTGACCAAAATGGTCGATATATAATTCAATAAAATATTTATTTATTATAAAAATATTGTGTTTTTTTCCATGGAAGAAAACGAAATTACTTTCTGAACAACCCAATACATACAAACATGCATACATACATATACTGAAGAAAGAAAGAAAAAAAAACCAGAAGTTGAAACAATGGAAACATGGTGATTTTCCAGCTATAAAATGGCAGTCAGTTTTTTGTGTGTGGTAGGTAATGACCATGGGCAGATCTACATAGGGACTAACAGGGCTTAAGCCCTGGGCCCCAAGTGTCAAGGGTCCACAAAAAATGAATTATAAATTTTTAATACTTTTTCATTAATAATGAGCACTTATCATTTAGTAAAAAATCATTAATATTAATAATATAATAATAATGATAATTTATAGTATTATTTGTATTAACAAAAACTGGGGTCCCATTGGACTTCAATAAGCCCTAAGCCCCAAAAAACCTAGATCTGTCCCCGCTGGTAATGACTTTGATTTTTTAGGATGTTAAATGAGATATTGTTAATTGATTATCTTCCAAAGGGCCAAGTGATAATGGGAGAAACCTTTTGAATCAACTAAAAAAATTTGCAAAAAAACACTGCTTTTATCAAAGTAAACAATCATTTTTTATCAGGATTATGCAAGTGTCTATATAAGTACAGTTGTAGAATTAAAGTATAATTTACTATCCCAACCATCTTATTTGCCTGTTAAAATGTAATAAAATTCTTTTTATGTCAGTTTCATTATTTTCATGACAAATTAGAGAGGTTGAGGCGCACGTTTTAAACGTGTAAACGTGTACGTGTGACGTTCGGCGCCGCTTTCCCGTAAGCATAAAAGTTTGACGATGGTGTTTGAAATGTCGAGCGTGATTCCACCGACTATCCAAACACCATTGTCAAACTTTTAGGCTTACGGGAAAGCGGCGCCGAACGTCACACGTACACGTTTACACATTTAAAACGTGCGCCTCAACCTCTCTATTACATTGCATCAAACTTCTAAATCGTTGAAGAGGACAATTTGATTTGAAATGATCTAACAATAGTGGAATAAACATAATTTTTAATGTAATATTTACTGTAATATTGATTTCTGTCTGATATATTTTAATAATACATATTTTTTTTTTTTTTAATTATTTTAGTTCAAAGATATCAAGCAGTATGGATGTCTTGACACCAGAAAGACAACACAATTTCTCAAACTTGTCTTTTAACAGTATAAACAGTGTTAAAAGTTCTGGTAATAGGAAAATGTCACTTTCATTTAACAACTCTGAATCTTCTCAAATTTTAAAAAATAATTCAAATGAGAAAATTACCCCAAAACGTAAGAAGAAAAACTCTCTTCTTCAGCAACTACTACTGGAACAAAATCAAAAGAAACAAAATGACAGTAGTAATAGTTTGTCTGCCTTTCTTTCAAGTATATAAATTTGAAAATAAACAATTATTTTTAATGTGGTATAATATTTTATTATTTAAGTTATAATTGCTTTCAACATTACAGTTTGATTATTCAAATGATTATTGCACAAGGAAATAACTGAACACATTTATTTCACACTGTATATCATGGTGGCCAAACTGCAGCTTGCGAGCCACAGGTGGCTCTTCTAGATCTTTATTGTGACTCCCATACAACCTACTTACATCATTTCTTTTTATAAACTGTAAACATATAATACTGCTCTAATAGAGAACTCTGCTTTCACATATTTCTGATAAGTGATATATGGCTCTTATTATGGTTCCTTTTGGCCACCTCCGCTATATAAAAAATGGTATAAATATATAAACCAGACAATATAATTATTTGAGACATATCATTGGGATAATGAAATTGGTCGGAAGTATGGTGTATGTATTGTTATTTTGAAACCAAATATGACATTTCAATAAGCAATTGGAATTTCTTACATTATTTTTTTAAGTGAAAAAGTAAATTATGGCAATTTAAATTGGTTTTCTTGGAAATTCTTAGGAAAATGTTTTTCTGGTTATTTTGTATATGATCAGAACAACAAAAGAAATAAAAACAGATCTTATTTCTTTGTTTAGTTAACAATAAATAACAAATTATGTAACAATACCCATATCAGGATGAACATAAATGTCCTGATTAGTTATTTTGTATTTATATAGGGGTTTTAGAAAAGTCCATGCACCCCTACAAGTTTTAACCACCTGTCATAGTGCCATGGAAGTGTACTACGTTGTAAAGTATTGTTTTGTATTAATTAAACAATGCTCTTTCATTATGTAATTAGACTCTTATCTGTCTCTGTTGATTTCTGAGTTAGTTTTATTTAGTTCCATATTTTGTGGCTAAGAACACTAAAATCACGTTCACTGAACTGCACACGATCATTTTCCTGTAAGTGCCAATTACTTCTGTGCACTATGACAGGTAATTTAGAGGTTATAGAGGTGTACAGACTTTCCTAGAACCTTCTATATAACTTCTACTCTCAACAATTCTTCAGACTGGAGTGTATGTGTATATTAGTAAAACACCTAGTAGAACAAAAAAAAATCAACAAAGCAACAAAGTGAAAAATTAGCATATTTGGCAAAAGAAACAATGTGTAGCTCAAAAATTTGCATATACAAGGTGTGGCAGAAAAGTAATGAGATTGACATTATTGAGAGTGATCTGGAAACACTGGGCTTACTTTTCATGTAGCTTCTATGTCAGTCCCTCCTAGACACTCGGTAACAGTTTTGACCTTGCATAGTAAGTAAGCAGTCATAAAGAGTGTGATAAGTGAAGTTTCGTTTTGGTATTGGTATTGCTTTACAGAAAATGGAACAGTGAGATTTGGAGTAATGGTGTGTCACCAAATTTTGTGTTAAGCTTGATGAATCTGTGAGTTTGACCTACGAAAAGTTACAACGAGCCTATGGGGAATGTTCCTTATCAAGAGTATAAGTTTCTTTGTGGCACAAAGCATTTTTGGAGGTCCGAGAAGCAGTAGAAGACAACCCTCGTTCAGGGAGGCCTTCAACATCGAGAACTATGGAAAATGTGTAACAAGTGAGGGCTCTTATGAGACCAGACCGTCGACTAACATTGAAGCTGATGAGTAGTGAGTTTAATTTGAATCGTTTTACCCTTCATCAAATTTTGAATTAAGAATTGGGTGTGAGAAAAGTGTGTGTCAAGATGGTGCCAAAAAATCTCATGATTGAACAGAAATACAGTCAGATGCATGTATGCCTTGATCTCAACAGAATTGAAAAAGATTGAGGTTTTTTCAGTCATGTGATCACTGGTGATGAATCATGGATTTTCGATTATGATGCCAAAATAAAATGTCAAAGTGAAGACTGGCACACTGGCAAATCCCCTCAATCAAGGAAAGCTTGCATGAGCAAATCAAAAATCAAGTCCATGCTCATTTGTTTTTTTTTTGACAGTATCAGGATTACAAATATAATCCTGATACTGTCAAATATAATCCTGATAAGGGTTTGATGAAGGATTACAAATATAATCCTTCATCAAACCCTTTAACCGGTATTAAACAAGAGTAAAATTATATGCAAACGTTTTCGGATTCCTTCCTGGGTCCTTTCTCAAGCAACTATTCTTCTTTAAAATTCGTTAGAACGAAGACTAGTAGAAAGAACTTCTTCAAAACTGCGATATTCAAAAAAATTACTTCTTCCGAACCACATTTCAAAAGTCGAAATTCAAAAATGAATGTGAATCACATGCATTCCAGTATTCCGAAATGTGATGCTTGTTTTTCTTAAAAAGGTTTTTTATGGATTTTTACATTAACGAAAAATAAATAAATAAAGAAAATAAATAATTAAAAATAAAAAATAGCATCTCAGCGAGTATGATGTTTTAATACCCTATTTACTATNTTAAAAATTATTTCTTTATTTTGTACAAACAAAATAAATATATTGAAAAATATAAAAACAATAAAAAATGATACTTCAGAAGTTAATTTAGTATCAAAAACATAAAATATTTGAGTAGCCCAAGACATAGCCAAAGATTGCAGCGCCACAGCACTAGCGAAAATTTAAATTTGCCAACTGGAATTCTTTCGGATAACCGACGTTTCGGATAACCGACTTTTGGATAAACGATGCTCTACTGTATATCTTGTACTCCAGCAATATATTTAATCAATCAAAAACATGCTATATTTAGACTGTTAATCTAAATATGGCATTAGTTAGGATGTAATAATGTATAATAAGTAAGTTTTAAAATAATTAGAGAATTACTACTAAAATCAATGGCATGCCCATTTTCTTATGTAGGAGTTACAAGTTTGTATAATTCAATTGCTTAACATGTTAACTTCCATCTGATGCACCAGAGGTTGTACTAATTAGGGCTGTATAAAGCCATCCAACCACCTAACATCACTATAACCAATGTAGTTTCACTCAAGGTTAAATTATCCTGGCTTTGTAAGATGTTTTACATCTTAGTGTACCTTTCGCAGACATCTATAAAGTTGGCTCCGACCGCCAGCCATCATATGGCCTCATGAAGTGGTTCGACGGTTGGTGGTCATAGTGTTTTTTTTTTAATAAAAATCTATTTTATATCTGATAGTGTTTTTTTAATAGTAAATAGTTAAAAAAAGGGAAAGTATTGAAAAATAGTTTAATTATTCTCTTTTATCACATATAAAGTAAATAATATTACAAAACAAAAATCAAAGTACATAAGTGCGAAATAATATATATTTACAGAAAAAAACATGTGCAATCCAAACAAATTGTAAAATACTTTTAACACATAGATGTAAAAACTTTTAATTCGGTGAGCACGTGTAATTACAGCGGGTTTGTAATATAAATAGCCAGTAATCTTATAGTCTCCAGTTCAAGGCCATACGACCGCCAGTTGTCGTCCATATATTTTAGTTATCTTCACTCTACTGACTGTTATATATAACAAGCCTTCTATTTACATTATAATAAAATATTAAATATTAGATTTTCTCATTGTGGTTGGTAAATATGCAAAATATCATATTACAGGCAGTAGTTAACTTATTAATTGATATTTCTGCGGGTTGCAATTTGAAAGAAATTGTAGAGCTATAAATTCACACTATTGCTCATTTGTGTGTTTGTCTGTCCTTCCTTAATCTTGAGAATGGTGTTAAATAAATGAAAGTCAATACAGGATATGAAAAGCTTAGGAGTAGGAGCCCTGATTTATATGAACTTCTGGTCTAGACTGGAAGTAAAATGATTTTAATTCAAATTTTTTTCTGAATGGAAAATGGAATGGAATTACATGGATGACTGGCACAACTTTTTTTGTTATTGGGAAAAGTATGATGTACAAGGGCAAGACACTACCAATTTAAGATGGAGATTATATATTTTAAATTAAATAAATTAAAAATGTGATTAAAAATTGCACCTCTGAAATTTTTTATCACAAAATAATTTTTGTTTGTTATGCTCTAAATTCATTATTAAAACACTCAAAATTCTCAAAAATTTTGTAGCAAAATCAGAAAAGTAAGATATATTTTTTATTTTGACTTTAAAATACATCTTTAGTATAAAATTTTACCATTAAGATAGGTTAACTTGCAGATTGTTACAGTAATCTTTCGATTATCTCAAGATAGATTATTAAAACATAATGCGTGATCTAAAATAATAATGGATTCAAGAAGAGTCATACATTTCATTATATCAGTTTACAACAATAAAAGATTTTTGTGTAAAAAATATTTTTTGTGTACAGACTTCTTGCTCAAACTATGAGCAGTGATCAAAGTAGAAAAATAAACGTCAGTTCCCCGAACTTCAAAAAAATATATAGCTTAAGTATTTTCTAGGGACTTAAGCTATTCAGATGCTAGTGAGTGAAGTGAATATTTTGCAAGAACTTTAAGTTACTGAGCAAAAATAAATAAATAATTATTTGTGTCTTTTCCTCTTTTTATTCTCCTTAAAATGATTGTGCCAAAGCCTGACGATTTGTATTTTTATTTAATAATAATAGAAAATGGATCAACATTTATATTTAATACTGCTTAAGGAAACTAAAATTATGTTATTAGGATGCTTAAACAGTGTATGAAAACAAATAAAAACAAAAGACATTTTGTGTTTATTTTATTCAGAGATAACAAAAGGATAAAAGACATCATTATAATTGAATAACAAACAGAATTTTGATCTTATAATTTTATAAATCAAAAAAATATATATTATTTTTGAATTTCAGTAGAAAGTAGCTGAATTAATTTTTATTTTAAAATATACTTACTTGTTTTTTTGCTAAGATCAAATTGTTTATTTTGCATTGAAAACAAAGTTCAAAAACTTCTAACTGTGATAAAAATCAAAAAATCAAACTGCACTAGATATATGTGAAATAAAAATTTCCTGTTATGTATGCAATATATTCTAGTTTTTGCATGTACATGATTTCACTTTCCAAGATTAAACTTTTATTTTTGTATTTGCTTGGTCACAGTCTTAGTTACTATAAGCACTATACAAAAATTTACATTCAAAGTTTAACTCAGTTATTGTATAAAAGTTGACAAAAAGTTAAGATATTGAGAACTAGCGAGTTAGCTCGGCATTGTCCTGCATATATTAAATGTTTACAGATAGGATCAAACTACGAATCATTTGAAATTTGGAAATGGAAGACACTGTTGTTAATGATTACTGTTTTTATTCACGTATCATAAAGTAAAATAGCAATGCAACAATAAATGTTACAAATTTTGTAAAATGATGGTAAATTTTTATTTTTATAAAATTGACAAACTTGTACATTGAAGTTATAATTTCATTCACAGATATAGACCTGATTTCAAAGATTGTTTTACATTTTTCCATGGGATTATCTGCAAAATTTGGTATCATCAGTCAAAAGGGTGGATATGTATAGCAACAGACATTCAGTTTTATATACAGTATGTTAATAGTGATTGGATGTATGTAATCAAACTTTTATTTGAGTTACGTATGATAAATATGTTAATTGAATATTTGTAAGTTTATCTCCGAAGTTTTTGTCAAGATTGTTCTAATCAAATGTTTGGAAATTTCAAGACACGAGTTTGTTAGTGATTACTTAGAGAAACCTTAAATGATTCAAAAGTATTAAGTGACAGTTTTTTTATTTTGGGTTCAATAAAGCAATTTTTAAAATTTTGTTTGAAGTTTTGAAATGTTGATGAATAATCTGCTTGAATATGGTAATTTATATAAAACTTTATAAAGATCATTTAATTTTTAATGGATTACCTGGAAATGCAATTATTTGGAATTATTTTTTCCTCACTCATTTGGGTAATTGAGAGTTTATTGTATAGAGAAAAATATATTTTGTTTGTTAAGGTTTTGCTTTACTCCATTGTGCTTTTATTGTTATCGTGTTTAAAATATTTAGGTTTTTTTTATTAATTCTTTTCATCCCATGGGCACTTAGAGGACCTTTTCAGCAAATCCATTAAGGGTTTGGCCAGGCCCACAATGGAGCGACCAGGTGATGAGGGATGGGGCTTGATGGTCCATCCCAAAAAATTTCTAGGGTTTTTCTAACCCATCCAGATTTGATCCTGGGTTCCTTAGAGTGGTAGAGTCGTCCATCCAGCCATCAATATTTAAGTTATTTTAATTTTAAATGTTTTATTTTCTAGTAATACAAAAAATGAAATAATTATTTAGCATGTTACATATAATTGTTGTTTTGATCCTCATTAAAATTGGTAGTAAATTGCTCGTTAAAAATCACTTAAACTTCAATAAAATATTTCAACTTTGAATCTATTAAATAGGTTATATCCATTGTAGAAGTGCTGTTATAAGGTTTATTTTGCTAAATTTTAGTAATTAGTTCTAGTAAATTAATTGAACATTTTATTTGACATCTGAAATTTATTTAATTTATATGTAAAGCAAATTCATTATAAAAGAAGGTATGCAATTTTATGAAGTTTTTGTCAAAATAATGGGACTAGTAATTATTTATTGAAATGAGAAATTGTTTTGCATTATTTCATTAAAATGTTAAATTTATTTATAATATTTCAAAATATGATTTTTGATTAAATGTTATGAAAGTAAATAACTGATTCATAATCACAGTCTGACATTTCACACGGAACTGACATACTGTAGTCCATGTATGAAGAGGAAAATAGTTCCATCTTTATAATGTATGAAATATAATAGATGAATATACAATACTGTATAACAAAAATGTATTTTTTGACAAAATATATACACAAATCAGTTTCTACAGAGTTCTGTAGTCCTAAGAGCTATTATTTGTACTAAAAAACAAAAATGTGATATTTAACATTGTGGAGGAATTCATATCTTTGAATTCTCTCTGTGATGCCACTCTACACTTTTTCTTCTTCTTCTTGAACTTTTCCCAACTATATAGGGTTAGAGTCTCTCTCTTCCATTCTGTCCTGTTCAAAGCAACTTCTGCAGAGACACTGCATTCCTCCATATCACATTTAAGGATCTCATTCTAGGTCTTCCTCTCCTTCCACTGACATTCCCAGAACTATTCATACTGGGGCTGTTTCTGCTTGGTGTTGTACGTGCCCAAACCAACTCAGTTGATTTTCCTTCAGTTTTTCTTAAATTTTCCTGATGCCCATTCCCTAATGTAAGTATACTTCATCTTATCTTTCCATGTGACACTACTCATCCATCTCAGCACCCACATTTCTGCAACATGCATTCTTGCATTCTCTTTATACTATTCAAAGAATTTTAAAAATGACAATATGTATAAACATAAATAAGATAAAATTTATGAGCAATTATTTATTGTGACATTGTCACAATGCTGAGTTGCAATTTTTAATCATATTATTAATTTATTTAATTTAAAATATATGCTCTCCATCTCAAATTAGTAGTGGCTTGCCCCTGTACATCATACTTTTCCTATAACAATAGAATTGTGCTGGTTATCTATCTAACAATTTTTAGGGAAACATTTTTGAATTGAAATAATGTGACTTCTTGTTTACGTCACAAGTTCTTATATAGTTAATCAGGGCTTTTTGCCCCGAAGGTTTCCATAGCTGGTCTCGTCTTTCATCTATGTAACTCTGTTCTCGAGATTAAAGAAAGATGGATGGACGACAGTAGTAATTTATAGGTCTACAGTTTTTTAAATTGAAGCCCTATAAACAAGAAAAATCTAATTCAGAAAATCAAAATTATATATTATGAATTGTTTCAGGTTTTAGTTTGGATCACCTTTATTATAGATTGAATCTGATTTATATTTGTATTAAAGATGTTTAAAAGTAAATTACTGTTTTATGTTTGAATTTATGTAATACTATTTCCTTGAATTCAAACTTATTAAATTATCAAGATGATAAGAGTACATGTTTTAAATTGTGTATGTTTGAAACATGGAACTCTGTCTTATTAGAGATGTCTGCAACAGTTTTAGAGTATTTTCAAGCATTTTGGCCTATTATTGAGGATAAAAATACAGAAAGAACTTAATAAACATTACATAGCATGTGCTATTTTTAAAATGAAATATTCATAGTCTGTCTATGGAAAGAAACAACTTGGGTATTAAGCAATGAGCATCAGTCATTGATTGCGTAATTGTGGCATGTTAATTCTGGTTTCTTCCTCATTTGTTAAACACATCACTGTCATCATAAATAGTGTTATGAAAGCTTTGTATTCTGGTATTGGAATATGAGGAAGTTCTCTATAGTAGTAGTAAAACGCACGATTCTTTACAGTTAAAATGCTATAAAAAATTAACACGATTAACAGAAAAGTCATCTTGATATCTAGTGAGAGAAAATAAAATAAAATTCACACATTGCCTAACATATTAAGCAAAAAATGCTGACATCATTAGGAAATGTGCTGATTGCTTCAGTTAAACCCCAGCACATTCCCATATTCCCAATCAGAATCAACTTGGAAGCAATGTCAAGTTTCAAAGTTGATTCTTTCAAGTGGTTATAAAAGTGAAATATTTTCCATTGAACATTGTTATGTTAAGTATGATGTCCTCTATCAAATATCTTTAATGTTTGATTATTTTGTGATGCCAATATTGAAATGGATACTAAAAACAAGGATTAACTAGAGTTATGTAGTTTGAATGCATGTTTATAGTGTAAAGAAACAATGAAGAATTTGGAAAGTTTGCAGCTGACCTGCAGTAATATGTCACATATTTGGTCATTATTTTAAGGTCACTTCTGTTTTATGAATAGATGCAAAATATCAAGTTGAAGTGTCAAATAGTGTCTTTTAAACAGAAGTTTAAACAAAGGTATCTCAATGCTTGTTTGAAATGAATAAAATCAAACATCCTATAGTAACAAAGATTTCATTGAAAAGGTTTCTACCAAGAAAAAATTTTTAACAAGATGTATTGGGTGACGATGCATCTTCATTTAGAACTGTAAAATTCAGGCTGCAGAATTTAAACATGGAAGTACAAGCTTGAAAGTTTAGCCTTGCAGTGGACGTCCAAGAAGTGTAACGACACTTGAAATCATTCATAAATTGCATGATATTGTTTTGGAATACGGTAGAGCGTCGTTTATCCGAATCAATCGGGGACTGGGGTTGTTCGGATAACTTATTTTTCGGATAACCAATTATGTATGAAAAAATATATTAAACTATCCCGTGTTGAAATTTTTCTCTGTTGTGTGTTGCTTCACATTGAATTTTTGTCGATGTTAAGCCTAACGTAAACTTTTTAAAATAATAATCGTGGCTATTATATCGTTAAAAATTATTTTTTTATTTTGTACAAACAAAATAAATATATTGAGAA
>NW_019385150.1:380427-388520 GCF_000671375.1 Centruroides sculpturatus | reverse complement strand
TATTATGATGATATTATTTGCAAGGAGTAGATTTGGTAACATTCATGAGGAGTTTGAAATGGTATTTCTCAAGGCAAGTTTATAGTAAATAATGTTCAAAAATTCTTTTTTTGTAATGCACTCAATAATAAATGTGTGATAGTTTTGCCACATCCACTTCTTGCAAGTAAAGTTATTGTTTGATTAGTTGATGTTTATGAAGTTTATAAAAAAAAAAATGCACATTATTGTTTTTCAAAAACAAAAGTTTAGTGTAAGAGTATGAATAAAATTGGTTTAATTGATATTTTGTCAAATTGAAAAACATTTGCTTTTTAAGTTATAATAACAAAAATTATTCAATTTCAATTAAATTCATTCAAATAATTTAATGGTGAAATGTTTCTATAATAGCAAAAATAGTTTTTTTTAAATTAAAAAAATCTTATCTTTATGATTAAAGTGAAGATTAATTTCATAAATATTTCAAAATTCTTATTTACTGGTAGGTAATTTAATTAACTTAGTGTTAATAAATAGTAATTTTAAGAAATATTTTTATAATGTAGCCAACAAAATTAGTAATAGACACAAATTAGAATATATGTTTTTTAAAAACTTTTTTCATTTTAACATCTAAAAAACTGAATTGTTCTTAATAATAATGTAGACTACATTATGTTCTACTTTGTCCGTAAAGCAAGTTATTGCATCTTAAAAGAACTACTGCTTAATTACTTTGCAGATGTAAATGGCAATAAAAGAAGTAGACCAAATGATATGCCCAACACTGCAGTTGCTGCAGCATTTCAGAGTAAGTATACTGGAATGCTTTAAATACTGTATATGCTGAGCAAAGAAACTTACTTAGTACTCTATTGGGATTTTCTTTGTACTTTGTTCCATAATTGATTTGAAAGCAAAGAAAATTTTAAAATTTATTTGCATTTCTAATATTAAAGGTGTGGAAGTTTTCATGTTTTGTTTTTTTCATTAAATAAAATTGTTTTAATTTTTGATTGAAAACTATTTTCAAGCAAAAGCTTTTAACTGTAAATAAATGATTATTTTACTATTTTCAATTAATAGCTGACATTTTTATTTTGCTGTAATTTATAATTGTACTAAATTCCTCCAAAGTAAAGTATATTTCAAAGTGATTATGTATAGTTTTTTGCTACATGTTTTCACGCTGATCTAAATTAATACATTTTTAAAAAATATCTGGCAGACATCAAAATTAGGAGTTTTTAAAATTACATGTTTTACTTCCATTTTTAATAAATCCAACAGAGAGAAGTAATTTCTTGCAAAGTCAGTTCTTAAATCTAATGAACTTTAATATACAAATGTTATTAGATAATTTATATCTGCATTAATATAAATTTTCATTATAGAGCAATATTTAACAATCAATAGGATGTTATTATATTTAACAATGAAATGAGAATAATTACTTCAAATAAGGAATTTTAAAAAGATTTAAATATGAAAATATATATAAATGCGTGTAAATCAGATGATCTGCTAATAGATATATAAATTGTTTTTTAAATTTACTTTAAAGATTTATTGAGATTAAATATAAATTAATTTTTATATATGTTGGTAAAGTTGGGAAAAAAAATTACACAATTTTAAGTTTAGTATATAATGGTTTTTTTAATTTAATCCTGTGCACTTAATTTCATATAATTTATACATCTACGAAAGATGTAATTTGTTTTAAAATTTATAACATTTAAAACAACTAGAAATAATTTTTTATAATGAAAATATTTTGTAATTTTGGATTCTTTTGATTTTGTTTAAATAATCCAGTACTATCAGATTCTTTATAACAGCGGTCCCCAACCTTTTTATCGCCGCGGACCAGTCAACGTTTGATATTTTACCATGGCCCACTGAGGGGGGCATTGATTGTTTATATTTTAGATTGATTTAATTTAATAATTTTAATTTAATTGTACTTAAACATGCCTTAAATAAAATATAGTTACACCAAAAAATGAATATAATGTGATTTAACATTTTAACTCACTAGAACGTTAAATCAATGAGAACCCTGAGCTTGTTTCTTTGCAACAAGATGGTTCCATCTGGGGGTAATAGGAGACAATGACACCCGAAGTGTGTTTCCTGTGTCCAGTTTGCTCCATTGTCCATTAAAAGTCGCACAAACCAGAGAGAAATACACCATAGTAAATAAAATGGAAATACCAGTAATTTAATGTTCCTTAGGCAGCCCGGTACCAGTCCAAGGCCCGGGGGTTGGGGACCACTGCTTTTATAGTACTGATTCTCAGTACTTAAAATAAACTTTAAAATAAGGATCACTGTACATGTATTGATTAATTTTTCTTTTAAAATGATTATTCGTGATGTCTATTCATATGAAATAGTATACATACATTCATTTCAGAATCACTTTTTACTGCAGTGTTTTTCTCAAATGTTTGTTTCTAACATATTTCTGCTAACTAAAACAACTGTTCTAAAAAACCAAAATATTAAAATTTTGATTAACGAATCAGCTTTAGTTCAACAAAATTAACTTACAATTAAATATTAAATAAATTACTTTTATAAACTTATTTAAATTTTTATAATAAAATCTTGAAGTTATTGATGGTATGAGGAAATATTTCTTAAGAATTAAGTAATTTAAATTTGTAATTCTAATTTGAAATCCTGGTTAATGGGTATTACTATTAATTTTATAATTTATTGTTACATTAGAAAACTGAATTTTAATAATAAATTTTTTAATTTTTAAATGAAAAAAGTAACATCAGAGTTCTGTTTGAACTTCTATGGATTAATTTTTCTTATATATTTCATATGTTTTATGAGCCATGAGGAGCAACCTTGGGGTCCTAATATATGGCTTATGGAGCTTTGTTTGTGTGTATGTATGTATATTATATATATATATACATACATACACACACACATTTTTGTCATCTTATTGCAAAATGTCTGGAGGCAGGGGGAAAATATATTAAAAAAATTTAAAAAAAAAATATATATATATATATAANTGTGGTGGCAAACAGAAATATTTTTTCGAACCACAGTCGTAATTGCCCAAGGATAATCATCCGTGCCTTTAATGATGGAGCAATAGGTGGGCAAAGAGGCGAGTATATTGTGAAGACAGTATGGCTCCTGTATGTGGATGATGTCAAAATTGTGCATCTCAGAAAACATGAGGGAAGAGGTTGCAATGCCTCTACCCAAATTAATCTGCAGTAAATGGATTTTGTAATTCTCAATCTCATCCATAGTCAGTAAGGGCAACTAGGTTTAGTTTTACTTTAAGATAAGTTGCACAGGAGCTGTCTTTAGCTCGGCCTTGCATGCTCTATCAAGTGACCAGTAGACACATTTTGGTGCCCTATCTTTATGAGGGCATTCTTTAAAGGAATGGCTTTCCGCGTATTGACTGCAGGTGATGGACTCCTGTTGGCAGCTTCTTGTATAGTGGTCGAAACGACAGCACCTGAAACACTGAAGTATTGAACAAAAGTCTGCCACCCGACAGCAAGACCAGTCAATGTTTATTTTGTTCAATGTTAAAAAATAGTTACGTAATTGAGGAGAGACTTCGACAACTAAGTTGCAATAAGGACTATCTTTTCTCCTGGTGGTGAATTTTACATGTGCCTCATCTAAAAATTATTCCTCAGAGAATGTCTTATTGAGGAGACTGTTTTGCAAATAGATGTTTTTCATTATGTTTTCGCGATTCTCCTCTTTCATGACAGAATAAATAATTATGTGAGGATTTTTTCTTGGGGAGTTTAGTCACGACAACAGGTAGTTTTTCTTTAATACAGTTCTGAAGAGGAGCAAGATCCTCCTTCTTCTCTATTTCTATAGCTACCCCTGCCACCGATTTTCCTAATATTTTCCACGCCAATTTTCTATCTGATGGCCAAATGTTCTGCTGCAATAGTTTGCGAATCCGGTCGCTGTCATTGTTTTCATTTTTGTTATAAACAAAGACATTTGTAGAACTTTTTGGCGTTCTAATTCTCGTAAACCGTTTTTCCGGACAGAAGAACGCTGCTGTAAGATGGGCGTTGGGGAACGATAGAGTGTTTATTGTAATCAAATTTATCAATTTTTTCAAAATGGCATTTTGTCTATCAATTATATCTTGATCGAAATCCCTTGCTAAAATTTGTTCGTTTGTTATTAATCCCTTCGATTGCTAAGCCATTCATTTTGGATAGCATGTCATTTTGCTTTTCAATTATCTCTTTGTTTTTGCTCACCAGTTAATATTTTTCCTATCTTTTCTGTAATATCCTCGAGACTCTAGAGAACAATATTTTTGTCATACAGGTCAATAATTCTCTTGACTATAAACAATAAATTTTGTGTGCTGTGTAGTACAGATTTTTGCGTTGCCATTATCCGCGAGACACGTTTTCAGTTCATCTAGTATGGCAAATGCGGCAAGTCTATGTTCAACCAGAGACATCCCTCTATCACAAGCCATGTTAGCAAATGAAAGGTGTCCTATTCACTAAACTAGGCAAAACAAATACAACATATACACTCACCAAGAAGTTGTCCCTTGTTCTGTTTCACCAGTTTGGTGCAAGTATCCATAAATGAGACATTAAGCACAGAAATTTTTGATGCAGTCAAGTACACACGAAGGAGCAGGAAAACTTAGGAATCCTGTAGAGGCAGATGTTAGAACGCTAAATAATGCCAGAGTTACACAAAAAAACCCAAGTTGTGAAGTACAGAAGGTCCAAAGATGCGAGCACACTGCAGGAGCAGAGGACAGCTGTCCCAAGCAAGCTTGTCTGTGAAAACAGTGACCAGACGGTCAAGACTGTTTATCCTTTCACTGTTTGCAATAAGTGCAAAGCAAGGCACCTGTTAGTACGGACAAACAATGAGAGAAGGTTGGGTCAATTCGTCTGGCAACGAGGACCCTCCAAACGTACCAAAAGTAGACAAAGGATGTCCAAACTTCCCTGCACTGGTCTGGAATTTATCACACACAACACAGACCTCAGGCACCCATATCCAAGAATAGATAAAAACTCTTCTCAGTACTCCAGATAGTTCTTCTCTCCTGTGTGGTCAGGGAATGCAATATGGCAGCCGACAAGAAACTGACACAAAACACTTCACTAATTTCCTACCGTTAGGCTTAGAGAAAATAAGCTTACTTTAACCCTAGCTTTCTATATTGATATACAGAAAACAGGCAGCTAAGCCTAAATTTAGGGTTAAGTGAATATAGAACCTAGAAATTTGCAGACTCGGACTTGTCTCTATTATCTCGCTACAAGCAGATGCTTTAACCATCGCAAGTCCATCTCGGGCCGAAGCAGAGGGCCCCTACCATGTTTCAGCAGCGCCCCTATCGAGTGCCACCACACCACAGGCCGATAAGTGCCTACACTTCCATCGGCAGGACTACCGACTTGCATCAGACAAGTCCAAATAACTACACTCCACTTATCTCGTCGGAAGACAAGACCTCCCTGGGAATCCAGTTAGTAACGGCTACAGCGATCATTTTCCGACTTAGGATTTACTGAGGGACCATCTTGACCCTCTTATTGCCAGGACCCAAGCGGATAATCTCCATGCCTTGACCACACCATTCTTCCTTCTGTTTTGATGTGAATCTGCATGCCACTATGCCAATTTGCAGCTCTGGTTGCCATCCGATCGAACAGGGATAGGTTGCAGTTTAGGGAGATGGTAGAAACACTGACGGGGCCGTGGATAGGGACACGACACACGGATAACAAGCTTCATTAAGGCCTGGTACCCAGACCCAAAACCCATGATATCTGACACTTCTGAAAATCTTGGGCACGAGTCTAAAGACTCCATCAACGGCCGAGACCAAGGCAGGACCTTCTGATCCTCTATGTCCATTGCCTCTCGCCGCTAGCTCCTCCCGCCACGTCCAGGCCGGTTCCCTTCCTGGGGTTATGCAAACCAGTCAAATGTGTTAATTTAGAATATTGAGAACAACTTAATAAAGTATTTTCTAAAACATAAAGTTTAAGAAAATACTTTATTAAGTTGTTATTAAGTTACAATACAACACAAGTTTGGCACTTGAGTGTGCCATCACGCCGTTACGTTTAATAATTCGATATTTGGAAATAAATGTTTAATTGTTTATGAGACTGTTAATTCTTAGCCTACATATTTTAGAAGACTGCTTCTGACTGTTAACTTTCGATTATCTGCTAGTGAAAGATATTAAGATTATCATCGCCATTTTACAAGAAGTAAAGACTTTAATTGCGTATTGTTATAAGTAATTTACTTTTGAATCAGCTTACTGACGAGGAATTGCAATGAAATAGCATAATTATGATATATCGCAAAAACAGCATTATTTGTAAAATTTAAGCTTTCTGAAATATGAGTAAAAATACACGATTAAGGAAGCTTTCATTGACTTGTACTTGTTTCATTGACATTACTTGTTGCTTAGTAACGATGCAGTGAGAATCTTTTTATAGTTAGTTATCAAAGAATTTTCTTTAACAAAGTCTCAAAGAACTCTGATATAAAAATATCTGTAAGCAATTGATGACATTTTTTGAAATTATACAGACATGCAAAATATAAAAATTTCATCGTAAATGTTAAAGTTTAATTAGAAAAAATATTTAAAATAGTTTGTTAAAGAATGTGCCAATTCAGTATCATTTAAGAACATTATAATTTGATTATATAAAAATAAAAGTAACGAAAATGAATTTTGTTCATATAATAAATTTAAACATATCGTATCAGAGCATAATTTGTAGATGCTACATTAATAAATTCTTGAATAAAATACTTATTCATCGTTCATAAATACAATTTCTTCGATACTTCCTGGATTTTTATTACAGATTCAATTACAAATTAAACTGTAGAATATCATCATACGGTAATTCAGTTTAAAATTTAAATTGCAAACACAGTCTGTTCTAAAATTGAAGATTCGTCTTCAGTGGTAAGTGAAAATCTCTTTACCAACGCTTGCTTCTAATGGATATAATTCTTTACAGTCTCCAAATGGTATATGGAAAGCAAAAGAAAACGTCTGTGGTGTTACTAATTTTAATTTTTAAAGTTTTGTTTTTAATTGGATATTTTTTCATTGTTTTTAAGGAAAACTTTTTAATTTTGACGGCCAAGTGATCTACAAAGAAAGGTTGGTGGTCAAAAATTGTATTCTGAAACAGTGAAAGTGAATAAATGATTCCTTTTTGAACAAACAGTGTCTTAAATTTTAATTTTAGATTTAATTTCATTTCAAAACTTATAGTTATGCTTTGTCTTTATCTAGTAAAAAACAATTTATTTCATAGTTCAAAACAATTTATCAAATAGACTATACTTAATTTAACAATTAAGATGGATTACTATATTAAACGTATATTCCTGAACAAAACTAATATTTAAATTATTACATTACATTGTTTACTATACTATACTATACTCTACTAACTTCATATACTATAGTTTCATATGTTTTCTTTACTTAATTTGTTTGTTTATCCTATTTATTTGTCCAAAGAAAATTTTAAAATTTATTTGTTAACTTTCCAAATCTTTGTAGACCTCGATATAGTTACAATGTTTATATAACCAAACTAATAGAAATAATTTTTTATAATGAAAATATTTTGTAATTTTGGATTCTTTTGATTTTGTTTAAATAATCCAGTACTATCAGATTCTTTATAACAGCGGTCCCCAACCTTTTTATCGCCGCGGACCAGTCAACGTTTGATATTTTACCGTGGCCCACTGAGGGGGGCATTGATTGTTTATATTTTAGATTGATTTAATTTAATAATTTTAATTTAATTGTACTTAAACATGCCTTAAATAAAATATAGTTACACCAAAAAATGAATATAATGTGATTTAACATTTTAACTCACTAGAACGTTAAATCAATGAGAACCCTGAGCTTGTTTCTTTGCAACAAGACGGTTCCATCTGGGGGTAATAGGAGACAATGACACCCGAAGTGTGTTTCCTGTGTCCAGTTTGCTCCATTGTCCATTAAAAGTCGCACAAACCAGAGAGAAATACACCATAGTAAATAAAATGGAAATACC